>NC_092167.1:6065314-6250314 GCF_045791955.1 Oncorhynchus clarkii lewisi
AGGACTGTGTTACTCCCTCTGTCTGTTTCTTTGTCTCAGTCTTTCTCTTTCCCTCCTCTCATTCCAGGTGGTGCAGATGATAACCTGATCGAAGGAGGAGAGATGAAGTTTGTCTGTAAACCTGGAGCCAGGAACATCACAGTGATCTTCCAGCCTCTCCTCAGGTAGGACTTACTAACCACACACACACACACGCGCACACACGCACACACGCACACACGCACACACACACAGACACAGATTCAATAATATGTGGCCATGGTCAATATGCACTAGAGGGAAGACAATGGCCTTCCATCATACCAGTCACAGAGAACAAGACAGATCATCCCTCAGACAACAACTACTTCCCTACGCTGTTCATTCACATTGATTCATTTTGACGTAATTTTCCCTAAAAGCCTTTAGTTTAGTCCAATCCACATTTTCCCTTTCAATGTCTTATGAGATCATTGGTCTGGTCCACTATGTATAGTCAATGTGAGAGGACGTCCATGATCCAAACAATGGGCAGCACTCAGACTGGAGCATGACTCTAAACCAGTAGAATGTCTACAATTAGATTATATCTCAGACTGGAGCATGACTCTAAACCAGTAGAATGTCTACAATTAGATTATATCTCAGACTGGAGCATGACTCTAAACCAATAGAATGTCTACAATTAGATTATATCTCAGACTGGAGCATGACTCTAAACCAGTAGAATGTCTACAATTAGATTATATCTCAGACTGGAGCATGACTCTAAACCAGTAGAATGTCTACAATTAGATTATATCTCAGACTGGAGCATGACTCTAAACCAGTAGAATGTCTACAATTAGATTATATCTCAGACTGGAGCATGACTCTAAACCAGTAGAATGTCTACAATTAGATTATATCTCAGACTGGAGCATGACTCTAAACCAGTAGAATGTCTACAATTAGATTATATCTCAGACTGGAGCATGACTCTAAACCAGTAGAATGTCTACAATTAGATTATATCTCAGACTGGAGCATGACTCTAAACCAGTAGAATGTCTACAATTAGATTATATCCATTACGTCCTTAGTAATCCTTAGTAATCCTTAGTAATTAGTAATCCTCCCATTGATTATACTCTACCGCTTTCATAGCTGGACAGTCCATCCTCCCCCAAACCCCCACAATAAGGCAGATGATGGCCTACATTTTGAGTGTGCTTCCTGTCTGATGTTTACGGTTTTTAATATGGTCCTTATTTATGCTTAGCAATATTCCAGAATGTAATCCACCGTAGTGATTAGTATTGCCTACAGTGACAGTGTACTGTATATAACACGGTGTCCCCAAAGACTGGTGGAAATCCAATTTTCAAACAGCCTAATTAGATTGACCTTCCTTGCAGTGATGAATCACCAGGGCTCCCATTAAACTGTAATATTTCCCCTTACTTAGACTTGGAGCCAGTTGGTGCTGTACTGTACTGTAGGCCAACTGTGTGTGTGTGTGCCCCATTGTTGAACGCAAATGTCCTTTCCTCGTACAGAAGTCAACTACACCCTATCTCATTGAGACAGATGGCCCGGGTAGGGGCTGGATAGGGTCTGTGGTAGGGTCTGTGGAAGGTCTGGGTAGAGGCTGGATAGGGTCTGTGTAGGGGCTGTGGAAGGTCTGGGTAGGGGCTGGATAGGGTCTGTGGTAGGGTCTGGGTAGGGTCTGTGGAAGGTCTGGGTAGGGTCTGTGGAAGGTCTGGGTAGGGGCTGTGGAAGGTCTGGGTAGGGTCTGTGGAAGGTCTGGGTAGGGGCTGTGGAAGGTCTGGGTAGGGGCTGTGGAAGGTCTGGGTAGGGTCTGTGGAAGGTCTGGGTAGGGGCTGTGGAAGGTCTGGATATTGTCTGTGGTAGGGTCTGTGGAAGGTCTGGGTAGGGTCTGTGGAAGGTCTGGGTAGGGTCTGTGGAAGGTCTGGGTAGGGTCTGTAGAAGGTCTGGGTAGGGGCTGTGGAAGGTCTGGGTAGGGGCTGTGGAAGGTCTGGGTAGGGGTTGTGGAAGGTCTGTGGAAGGTCTGGGTAGGGTCTGTGGAAGGTCTGGGTAGGGTCTGTGGATGGTCTGGGTAGAGATACTTAACAGTGAGTGGCTGCTGCCGTTCCCTTGTTGTCAGTAATGGTTCAAATCAATCCCATTAAATCATCTCCATCTCTCTCTCTCTCTCTCTCTCTCTCTCTCTCTCTCTCCCCCTCTCTCTCTCCCTCTCTCTCTCTCTCTCTCTCCTCCCCCCCCCTCTATCTCCCTCTCTCCCTCTCTCTCTCCCCCCCTCTCTCTATCTCTCTCCCTCTCCCTGTGCACGAGTTCCCCTCTGAGCTGGCAGTGCCAACAGAGCTGTGTCACTACTCACTGGCAGATGTCTTTCTAATGTCTGTGTAGAGACCCAGCCCTGGCACCTCTGATAGAAGCCACTTTAATACCCACTGATACAGCTTATGGCTGTTTTTAATAGCAACTCCCATAACAGGTAATTGAGTAATACTGCATAGGAAATCAATGGAGTGTGAGGGGGGAAGTGAGTGAGTGAGTGAGTGAGTGAGTGAGTGAGTGTGTGTGGAATACAGGTCTTCACGGAACCACCTACAGTTGAAGTCGGAAGTTTACATACACTGGAGTCATTAAAACTTGTTTTTCAACCACTCAACAAATTTCTTGTTTACAAACTGTAGTTTTGGCAAGTCGGTTAAGACCTCTACTTTGTGCATGACACACGTAATGGTTAATGTTATCAAATACTAATTGAGTGTATGTAAACTTCTGACCCACTGGGAAGGTGATGAAAGAAATAAAAGCTGAAATTAATAATTCTCTCTACTATTATTCTGACATTTCACATTCTTAAATTAAAGTGGTGATCCCTAACTGACCTAAGACAAGGACTTTTTACTAGGTTTAAATGTCAGGAATTGTGAAACACTGACTTAAAATGTATTTGGCTAAGGTGTATGTAAACTTCCCGACTTCAACTGTGCAGTCGTGGCCAAAAGTTTTGAATGACACAAATATGAATTTTCACAAAGTCTGCTGCCTCAGTTTGTATGATGGCAATTTGCATATACTCCAGAATGTTATAAAGAGTGATCAGATGAATTGCAATTAATTGCAAAGTCCCTCTTTGCCATGGAAATGAACTGAATCCCCCAAAAACATTTCCACTGCATTTCAGCCCTGACACAAAAGGACCAGCTGACATCATGTCAGTGATTCTCTCGTTAACACAGGTGTGTTAACAGGAGTGTTGACGAGGACAAGGCTGGAGATCACTCTGTCATGCTTATTGAGTTCGAATAACAGACTGGAAGCTTCAAAAGGAGGGTGGTGCTTGGAATCATTGTTCTTCATCTGTCAACCATGGTTACCTGCAATAAACACGTGCCGTCGTCATTGCTTTGCACAAAAAGGGCTTCACAGGCAAGGATATTTCTGCCAGATATTGCTGCCACCTAAATCAACCATTTATCGGATCATCAAGAACTTCAATGAGAGCGGTTCAATTGTTGTGAAGAAGACTTCAGGGCGCACAAGAAAGTCCAGCAAGCGCCAGGACCGTCTCCTAAAGTTGATTCAGCTGCGGGATCGGGGCACCACCTGTACAGAGCTTGCTCAGGAGTGGCAGTAGGCAGGTGTGAGTGCATCTGCAAGCACAGTGAGGCAAATACTTTTGGATGATGGCCTGGTGTCAAGAAGGGCAGCAAAGAAGCCACTTCTCTCCAGGAAAAACATCAGGGACAGACTGATATTCTGCATAAGGTACAGGGATTGGATTGCTGAGGACTGGGGTAAAGTCATTTTCTCTGATGGATCCCCTTTCCGGTTGTTCGGGGCCTCCGGAAAAAAGCTTGTCCGGAGAAGACAAGGTGAGCGCTACCATCAGTCCTGTGTCATGCCAACAGTAAAGCATCCTGAGACCATTCATGTGTGGGGTTGCTTCTCAGCCAAGGGAGTGAGCTCACTCACAATTTTGCCTAAGAACACAGCCATGAATAAAGAATGGTACCAACCTCTGAGAGCAAATTCTCCCAACTTTCCAGGAACAGTTTGGTGATGAACAATGCCTTTTCCAGCGTGATGGAGCACCTTGCCATAAGGCAAAACTCAGTGGCTCTGGGAACAAAACAATTATATTTTGGATGCATGGTCAGGAAACTCCCCAGATCTTAATCCCATTGAGAACTTGTGGTCAATCCTCAAGAGGCGTGTGGACAAACAAAAACCCACAAATTCTGACAAACTCCGAGCATTGATTATGCAAGAATGGGCTGCCATCAGTCAGGATGTGGCCCAGAAGTTAATTGACAGCATGCCAGGGCGGATTGCAGAGGTCTTGAAAAAGAAGGGTCAACACTGCAAATATTGACTCTTTGCATCAACTTCATGTAATTGTCAATAAAAGCCTTTGACACTTATGAAATGCTTGTAATTATACTTCAGTATTCCATAGTAACATCTGACAAAAATATCTAAAGACACTGAGGCAGCAGACTTTGTGAAAATGTATATTTGTCATTATCAAAACTTTTGTCCCCGACTGTATACCCGAGACCCAATACAGGACTCGAGCGGCTCCGGTTCCAGAATGGTAAATAATGTTATGTCTCTGATATGATTGTTATTTAAACTGACTTGTGTCCTGAAGGACCCGTACAGATCCGAAGAAAACTGCTGCAGGGGAGAGAGACATTTGATCATTTATGCTGCTGCTCTTGCTTTTCACAAGAGTGGAGTGTGGCGCTTTTGTAGCTTGTTGTTGTTGGCCAATCATGAGTCATCGAAGCGTCATGAGGCTGGAATTAAAATTACAGAATTAAAAGTTAAAGGGGAATGATAGGTTATCACGACCAAGAGCCAACAGGTAGGCTGCTACTTTATATTCTGCAGGGAGTTGTTGTTGTTTGTAACAGTAGGATTAGAAAGTTCATTCACTGCAGCTTCAGTTAGCCTAGCTAGCTAACGTTATCTAGCTTAACTTGCTTCTCCCGTTTTGATGTAGTCGAGACAGATACTATGTAATCATATTTGATGATAAATAACCTAGCTATGGCAGCTATTTGTCCACTATAGCACGAGTCGGCTTGGTTGGTTCTCTCCTCCCCGTGTCACTCACTCACAGTACGGCTCCTCCCCCACCTTCTAGAGCGGCACCTATCTCCCTCTTGCACTTTATCAGCTCCGGTTAATAAAGTAGCTGAAAACGTTTTATTTTCTGCTGCTTCCCTCACTCAGATTGGACCGACTCTAGATCTGACCAGATTCCATTCGGGGTCCATTCGGAACAGGTGTCTACTTAAAAATAATTTGTTTTTTTTGCAAATTGGGTCCAGGTGGGAAAGACACACACAAACACAAACACACACACAAACACAAACACAAAAACAAACAAACAAAAGTTGGACCCGTGTGTGTTGATCAATACTGTAGCGTAGGTGTAATTTGTGGCTGATAGCAGGGCTGGGCGTTGTAAAAGAGTGACTGGAGAATTGGTTGTGTGAACTGATTGTACTATAGTATATGTCCAGGCCTCTGTGACTGTGATATGTATATTGATACTGTTATAGGGTGGTCTAGCCCTTAAGGCTATATGGATCAATACAGTGTATAGCTCTCTGCTTTTCTATACCAACAACTTGTATATCACTGGTATACACTAGCTAAATATAATGACTCCTGTTCCTATCTACTGTGTATTGGTGCAGGGGGGAGAGAAAGTGTTTTTCTAAGTATCAATTCTCAGCGGAAGGATCGATGGGGAAGTTTTATAAAGGGCTGTGTGTTTTCATTTAATGGAGGGTGTTTGGAGCGCCATAGTAAACGGCTGTGTGTGAGCTGCAGAACATCGATCAGGCTGAAAGAGGAGCTAGACTGCAGCAGCAGTCATAGTGTGTGTGTGTGGTTGTTCTGTTTGTTCTGTGCCAACATGCAGGCAATTCTTCCAGACACACACACACCGAGTGCAGCGTGAAGGGTTGTGCAGGTAGGGGGTAATTTAGTTTGACTTGTGGGGGTTTCCTGCTGACATTTGAGTGGTATTTAAACCCTGTGCCCTGACCGGCATTGGCATTTTGAAAAGGGACGACTCGGCGCCCGCTCCCTAATCTCTCCCTCTCCACCATCCTCTGCCTGTGGATGATGAGCCCTGGCACTGGTGTGTCTGTCTGTGTGTGTCCTGTGTTTGAGCAGCTGCCCGTCTTCAGTGGATAAGGTTTGGTTGTAGGGCTGCTGTGTAAATGTGAAGATGACAGAGCAGTGTAGAGGAATTATAACTGAGGCATCGTTATCACTGAGGCATCCAAACTGTCTCTCTCTTTTGGCCCACCAACAGTCAGTCTTTCCCCTCTCTCATCTTCTACCCACTTCCCCTAGCTGTATCAGTTTCAGACCAGTCCCTAGCCCAGCTCTGTGCTGTATCAGTCAGTCCCTAGCCCAGCTCTATGCTGTATCAGTTTCAGACCAGTCCCTAGCCCAGCTCTGTGCTGTATCAGTATCAGACCAGTCCCTAGCCCAGCTCTGTGCTGTATCAGTATCAGACCAGTCCCTAGCCCAGCTCTGTGCTGTATCAGTATCAGACCAGTACCTAGCCCAGCTCTATGCTGTATCAGTTTCAGACCAGTCCCTAGCCCAGCTCTGTGCTGTATCAGTATCAGACCAGTCCCTAGCCCAGCTCTGTGCTGTATCAGTATCAGACCAGTCCCTAGCCCAGCTCCATGCTGTATCAGTATCAGACCAGTCCCTAGCCCAGCTCTATGCTGTATCAGTATCAGACCAGTCCCTAGCCCATCTCTGTGCTGTATCAGTATCAGACCAGTCCCTAGCCCATCTCTATGCTGTATCAGTCAGTCCCTAGCCCAGCTCTATGCTGTATCAGTATCAGTCCAGTCCCTAGCCCATCTCTGTGCTGTATCAGTATCAGACCAGTCCCTAGCCCAGCTCTATGCTGTATCAGTATCAGTCAGTCCCTAGCCCAGCTCTGTGCTGTATCAGTATCAGACCAGTCCCTAGCCCAGCTCTGTGCTGTATCAGTATCAGACCAGTCCCTAGCCCAGCTCTGTGCTGTATCAGTATCAGTCAGTCCCTAGCCCAGCTCTGTGCTGTATCAGTATCAGACCAGTCCCTAGCCCAGCTCTGTGCTGTATCAGTATCAGACCAGTCCCTAGCCCAGCTGTGTGCTGTATCAGTATCAGACCAGTCCCTAGCCCAGCTCTGTGCTGTATCAGTATCAGACCAGTCCCTAGCCCAGCTCTGTGCTGTATCAGTATCAGACCAGTCCCTAGCCCATCTCTGTGCTGTATCAGTATCAGACCAGTCCCTAGCCCATCTCTGTGCTGTATCAGTATCAGTCAGTCCCTAGCCCAGCTCTGTGCTGTATCAGTATCAGTCAGTCCCTAGCCCAGCTCTGTGCTGTATCAGTATCAGACCAGTCCCTAGCCCAGCTCTGTGCTGTATCAGTATCAGACCAGTCCCTAGCCCAGCTCTGTGCTGTATCAGTATCAGTCAGTCCCTAGCCCAGCTCTATGCTGTATCAGTATCAGACCAGTCCCTAGCCCAGCTCTATGCTGTATCAGTATCAGACCAGTCCCTAGCCCAGCTCTATGCTGTATCAGTTTCAGACCAGTCCCTAGCCCAGCTCTGTGCTGTATCAGTATCAGTCCAGTCCCTAGCCCAGCTCTATGCTGTATCAGTATCAGACCAGTCCCTAGCCCAGCTCTGTGCTGTATCAGTATCAGACCAGTCCCTAGCCCAGCTCTGTGCTGTATCAGTATCAGACCAGTCCCTAGCCCAGCTCTATGCTGTATCAGTATCAGACCAGTCCCTAGCCCAGCTCTATGCTGTATCAGTATCAGACCAGTCCCTAGCCCATCTCTGTGCTGTATCAGTATCAGACCAGTCCCTAGCCCAGCTCTATGCTGTATCAGTATCAGACCAGTCCCTAGCCCATCTCTGTGCTGTATCAGTATCAGACCAGTCCCTAGCCCATCTCTGTGCTGTATCAGTATCAGACCAGTCCCTAGCCCAGCTCTATGCTGTATCAGTATCAGACCAGTCCCTAGCCCAGCTCTATGCTGTATCAGTATCAGACCAGTCCCTAGCCCAGCTCTGTGCTGTATCAGTCAGTCCCTAGCCCAGCTCTGTGCTGTATCAGTATCAGACCAGTCCCTAGCCCATCTCTGTGCTGTATCAGTATCAGACCAGTCCCTAGCCCAGCTCTGTGCTGTATCAGTATCAGACCAGTCCCTAGCCCAGCTCTGTGCTGTATCAGTATCAGACCAGTCCCTAGCCCAGCTCTATGCTGTATCAGTATCAGACCAGTCCCTAGCCCAGCTCTATGCTGTATCAGTATCAGACCAGTCCCTAGCCCATCTCTGTGCTGTATCAGTATCAGACCAGTCCCTAGCCCAGCTCTGTGCTGTATCAGTCAGTCCCTAGCCCAGCTCTGTGCTGTATCAGTATCAGTCCCTAGCCCAGCTCTGTGCTGTATCAGTCAGTCCCTAGCCCAGCTCTGTGCTGTATCAGTCAGTCCCTAGCCCAGCTCTGTGCTGTATCAGTATCAGACCAGTCCCTAGCCCATCTCTATGCTGTATCAGTATCAGACCAGTCCCTAGCCCAGCTCTATGCTGTATCAGTTTCAGACCAGTCCCTAGCCCAGCTCTATGCTGTATCAGTATCAGACCAGTCCCTAGCCCATCTCTGTGCTGTATCAGTATCAGACCAGTCCCTAGCCCAGCTCTGTGCTGTATCAGTATCAGACCAGTCCCTAGCCCAGCTCTGTGCTGTATCAGTCAGTCCCTAGCCCAGCTCTGTGCTGTATCAGTATCAGACCAGTCCCTAGCCCATCTCTGTGCTGTATCAGTATCAGACCAGTCCCTAGCCCAGCTCTATGCTGTATCAGTATCAGACCAGTCCCTAGCCCAGCTCTGTGCTGTATCAGTATCAGACCAGTCCCTAGCCCAGCTCTGTGCTGTATCAGTATCAGTCCAGTCCCTAGCCCAGCTCTGTGCTGTATCAGTCAGTCCCTAGCCCAGCTCTGTGCTGTATCAGTATCAGACCAGTCCCTAGCCCAGCTCTGTGCTGTATCAGACCAGTCCCTAGCCCAGCTCTATGCTGTATCAGTATCAGTCAGTCCCTAGCCCAGCTCTGTGCTGTATCAGTATCAGACCAGTCCCTAGCCCAGCTCTGTGCTGTATCAGTATCAGACCAGTCCCTAGCCCATCTCTGTGCTGTATCAGTATCAGACCAGTCCCTAGCCCAGCTCTGTGCTGTATCAGTATCAGACCAGTCCCTAGCCCAGCTCTGTGCTGTATCAGTATCAGACCAGTCCCTAGCCCAGCTCTATGCTGTATCAGTATCAGACCAGTCCCTAGCCCAGCTCTATGCTGTATCAGTATCAGACCAGTCCCTAGCCCAGCTCTGTGCTGTATCAGTATCAGACCAGTCCCTAGCCCAGCTCTGTGCTGTATCAGTATCAGACCAGTCCCTAGCCCAGCTCTATGCTGTATCAGTATCAGACCAGTCCCTAGCCCAGCTCTGTGCTGTATCAGTATCAGACCAGTCCCTAGCCCAGCTCTGTGCTGTATCAGTATCAGACCAGTCCCTAGCCCAGCTCTGTGCTGTATCAGTATCAGACCAGTCCCTAGCCCAGCTCTGTGCTGTATCAGTATCAGACCAGTCCCTAGCCCAGCTCTGTGCTGTATCAGTATCAGACCAGTCCCTAGCCCAGCTCTGTGCTGTATCAGTATCAGACCAGTCCCTAGCCCAGCTCTGTGCTGTATCAGTATCAGACCAGTCCCTAGCCCATCTCTGTGCTGTATCAGTATCAGACCAGTCCCTAGCCCAGCTCTGTGCTGTATCAGTATCAGACCAGTCCCTAGCCCAGCTCTGTGCTGTATCAGTATCAGTCCAGTCCCTAGCCCAGCTCTGTGCTGTATCAGTCAGTCCCTAGCCCAGCTCTATGCTGTATCAGTCAGTCCCTAGCCCAGCTCTGTGCTGTATCAGTATCAGACCAGTCCCTAGCCCAGCTCTGTGCTGTATCAGTATCAGACCAGTCCCTAGCCCAGCTCTGTGCTGTATCAGTCAGTCCCTAGCCCAGCTCTGTGCTGTATCAGTATCAGACCAGTCCCTAGCCCAGCTCTGTGCTGTATCAGTATCAGACCAGTCCCTAGCCCAGCTCTGTGCTGTATCAGTATCAGACCAGTCCCTAGCCCAGCTCTGTGCTGTATCAGTATCAGTCCCTAGCCCAGCTCTGTGCTGTATCAGTATCAGACCAGTCCCTAGCCCAGCTCTATGCTGTATCAGTATCAGACCAGTCCCTAGCCCAGCTCTGTGCTGTATCAGTATCAGACCAGTCCCTAGCCCAGCTCTGTGCTGTATCAGTATCAGACCAGTCCCTAGCCCAGCTCTGTGCTGTATCAGTCAGTCCCTAGCCCAGCTCTGTGCTGTATCAGTATCAGTCCCTAGCCCAGCTCTGTGCTGTATCAGTCAGTCCCTAGCCCAGCTCTGTGCTGTATCAGTCAGTCCCTAGCCCAGCTCTGTGCTGTATCAGTATCAGACCAGTCCCTAGCCCATCTCTATGCTGTATCAGTATCAGACCAGTCCCTAGCCCAGCTCTATGCTGTATCAGTTTCAGACCAGTCCCTAGCCCAGCTCTATGCTGTATCAGTATCAGACCAGTCCCTAGCCCATCTCTGTGCTGTATCAGTATCAGACCAGTCCCTAGCCCAGCTCTGTGCTGTATCAGTATCAGACCAGTCCCTAGCCCAGCTCTGTGCTGTATCAGTCAGTCCCTAGCCCAGCTCTGTGCTGTATCAGTATCAGACCAGTCCCTAGCCCATCTCTGTGCTGTATCAGTATCAGACCAGTCCCTAGCCCAGCTCTATGCTGTATCAGTATCAGACCAGTCCCTAGCCCAGCTCTGTGCTGTATCAGTATCAGACCAGTCCCTAGCCCAGCTCTGTGCTGTATCAGTATCAGTCCAGTCCCTAGCCCAGCTCTGTGCTGTATCAGTCAGTCCCTAGCCCAGCTCTGTGCTGTATCAGTATCAGACCAGTCCCTAGCCCAGCTCTGTGCTGTATCAGACCAGTCCCTAGCCCAGCTCTATGCTGTATCAGTATCAGTCAGTCCCTAGCCCAGCTCTGTGCTGTATCAGTATCAGACCAGTCCCTAGCCCAGCTCTGTGCTGTATCAGTATCAGACCAGTCCCTAGCCCATCTCTGTGCTGTATCAGTATCAGACCAGTCCCTAGCCCAGCTCTGTGCTGTATCAGTATCAGACCAGTCCCTAGCCCAGCTCTGTGCTGTATCAGTATCAGACCAGTCCCTAGCCCAGCTCTATGCTGTATCAGTATCAGACCAGTCCCTAGCCCAGCTCTATGCTGTATCAGTATCAGACCAGTCCCTAGCCCAGCTCTGTGCTGTATCAGTATCAGACCAGTCCCTAGCCCAGCTCTGTGCTGTATCAGTATCAGACCAGTCCCTAGCCCAGCTCTATGCTGTATCAGTATCAGACCAGTCCCTAGCCCAGCTCTGTGCTGTATCAGTATCAGACCAGTCCCTAGCCCAGCTCTGTGCTGTATCAGTATCAGACCAGTCCCTAGCCCAGCTCTGTGCTGTATCAGTATCAGACCAGTCCCTAGCCCAGCTCTGTGCTGTATCAGTATCAGACCAGTCCCTAGCCCAGCTCTGTGCTGTATCAGTATCAGACCAGTCCCTAGCCCAGCTCTGTGCTGTATCAGTATCAGACCAGTCCCTAGCCCAGCTCTGTGCTGTATCAGTATCAGACCAGTCCCTAGCCCATCTCTGTGCTGTATCAGTATCAGACCAGTCCCTAGCCCAGCTCTGTGCTGTATCAGTATCAGACCAGTCCCTAGCCCAGCTCTGTGCTGTATCAGTATCAGTCCAGTCCCTAGCCCAGCTCTGTGCTGTATCAGTCAGTCCCTAGCCCAGCTCTATGCTGTATCAGTCAGTCCCTAGCCCAGCTCTGTGCTGTATCAGTATCAGACCAGTCCCTAGCCCAGCTCTGTGCTGTATCAGTATCAGACCAGTCCCTAGCCCAGCTCTGTGCTGTATCAGTATCAGACCAGTCCCTAGCCCAGCTCTGTGCTGTATCAGTCAGTCCCTAGCCCAGCTCTGTGCTGTATCAGTATCAGACCAGTCCCTAGCCCAGCTCTGTGCTGTATCAGTATCAGACCAGTCCCTAGCCCAGCTCTGTGCTGTATCAGTATCAGACCAGTCCCTAGCCCAGCTCTGTGCTGTATCAGTATCAGTCCCTAGCCCAGCTCTGTGCTGTATCAGTATCAGACCAGTCCCTAGCCCAGCTCTATGCTGTATCAGTATCAGACCAGTCCCTAGCCCAGCTCTGTGCTGTATCAGTATCAGACCAGTCCCTAGCCCAGCTCTGTGCTGTATCAGTATCAGACCAGTCCCTAGCCCAGCTCTGTGCTGTATCAGTATCAGTCCAGTCCCTAGCCCAGCTCTGTGCTGTATCAGTATCAGACCAGTCCCTAGCCCAGCTCTGTGCTGTATCAGTATCAGACCAGTCCCTAGCCCAGCTCTGTGCTGTATCAGTATCAGACCAGTCCCTAGCCCAGCTCTGTGCTGTATCAGTATCAGACCAGTCCCTAGCCCAGCTCTGTGCTGTATCAGTCAGTCCCTAGCCCAGCTCTATGCTGTATCAGTATCAGACCAGTCCCTAGCCCATCTCTATGCTGTATGAGTATCAGACCAGTCCCTAGCCCAGCTCTGTGCTGTATCAGTATCAGACCAGTCCCTAGCCCAGCTCTGTGCTGTATCAGTATCAGACCAGTCCCTAGCCCAGCTCTGTGCTGTATCAGTATCAGACCAGTCCCTAGCCCAGCTCTGTGCTGTATCAGTATCAGACCAGTCCCTAGCCCAGCTCTGTGCTGTATCAGTATCAGACCAGTCCCTAGCCCAGCTCTATGCTGTATCAGTATCAGTCCCTAGCCCAGCTCTGTGCTGTATCAGTCAGTCCCTAGCCCAGCTCTATGCTGTATCAGTATCAGACCAGTCCCTAGCCCAGCTCTGTGCTGTATCAGTATCAGACCAGTCCCTAGCCCATCTCTGTGCTGTATCAGTATCAGACCAGTCCCTAGCCCAGCTCTGTGCTGTATCAGTATCAGACCAGTCCCTAGCCCAGCTCTGTGCTGTATCAGTATCAGACCAGTCCCTAGCCCAGCTCTGTGCTGTATCAGTATCAGACCAGTCCCTAGCCCAGCTCTATGCTGTATCAGTTTCAGACCAGTCCCTAGCCCAGCTCTGTGCTGTATCAGTATCAGACCAGTCCCTAGCCCAGCTCTGTGCTGTATCAGTATCAGACCAGTCCCTAGCCCAGCTCTGTGCTGTATCAGTATCAGTATCAGTCCCTAGCCCAGCTCTGTGCTGTATCAGTATCAGACCAGTCCCTAGCCCAGCTCTATGCTGTATCAGTATCAGACCAGTCCCTAGCCCAGCTCTGTGCTGTATCAGTATCAGACCAGTCCCTAGCCCAGCTCTGTGCTGTATCAGTATCAGACAAGTCCCTAGCCCAGCTCTGTGCTGTATCAGTATCAGACCAGTCCCTAGCCCAGCTCTGTGCTGTATCAGTATCAGACCAGTCCCTAGCCCAGCTCTGTGCTGTATCAGTATCAGACCAGTCCCTAGCCCAGCTCTGTGCTGTATCAGTATCAGTCCAGTCCCTAGCCCAGCTCTGTGCTGTATCAGTCAGTCCCTAGCCCAGCTCTATGCTGTATCAGTATCAGACCAGTCCCTAGCCCAGCTCTATGCTGTATCAGTATCAGACCAGTCCCTAGCCCAGCTCTGTGCTGTATCAGTATCAGACCAGTCCCTAGCCAAATCAAATCAAATTTTATTTGTCACATACACATGGTTAGCAGATGTTAATGCGAGTGTAGCGAAATGCTTGTGCTTCTAGTTCCGACAATGCAGTAATAACAAGTAATCTAACTAACAATTCCAAAACTACTGTCTTGTACACAGTGTAAGGGGATAAAGAATATGTACATAAGGATATATGAATGAGTGATGGTACAGAGCAGCATAGGCAAGATACAGTAGATGGTATCGGGTACAGTATGTACAAATGAGATGAGTATGTAAACAAAGTGGCATAGTATAGTATAAAGTGGCTAGTGATACATGTATTACATAAGGATACCGTCGATGATATAGAGTACAGTATATACGTATGCATATGAGATGAATAATGTAGGGTAAGTAACATTTATATAAGGTAGCATTGTTTAAAGTGGCTAGTGATATATTTACATCATTTCCCATCAATTCCCATTATTAAAGTGGCTGGAGTTGAGTCAGTGTCAGTGTGTTGGCAGCAGCCACTCAGTGTTAGTGGTGGCTGTTTAACAGTCTGATGGCCTTGAGATAGAAGCTGTTTTTCAGTCTCTCGGTCCCAGCTTTGATGCACCTGTACTGACCTCGCCTTCTGGATGATAGCGGGGTGAACAGGCAGTGGCTCGGGTGGTTGATGTCCTTGATGATCTTTATGGCCTTCCTGTGACATCGGGTGGTGTAGGTGTCCTGGAGGGCAGGTAGTTTGCCCCCGGTGATGCGTTGTGCAGACCTCACTACCCTCTGGAGAGCCTTACGGTTGAGGGCGGTGCAGTTGCCATACCAGGCGGTGATACAGCCCGCCAGCCCAGCTCTATGCTGTATCAGTATCAGACCAGTCCCTAGCCCAGCTCTGTGCTGTATCAGTATCAGACCAGTCCCTAGCCCAGCTCTGTGCTGTATCAGTATCAGACCAGTCCCTAGCCCAGCTCTGTGCTGTATCAGTATCAGACCAGTCCCTAGCCCAGCTCTGTGCTGTATCAGTATCAGACCAGTCCCTAGCCCAGCTCTGTGCTGTATCAGTATCAGACCAGTCCCTAGCCCAGCTCTGTGTTGTATCAGTATCAGACCAGTCCCTAGCCCAGCTCTGTGCTGTATCAGTATCAGTCCCTAGCCCAGCTCTGTGCTGTATCAGTATCAGACCAGTCCCTAGCCCAGCTCTATGCTGTATCAGTATCAGACCAGTCCCTAGCCCAGCTCTGTGCTGTATCAGTATCAGTCCAGTCCCTAGCCCAGCTCTGTGCTGTATCAGTCAGTCCCTAGCCCAGCTCTATGCTGTATCAGTATCAGACCAGTCCCTAGCCCAGCTCTATGCTGTATCAGTATCAGACCAGTCCCTAGCCCAGCTCTATGCTGTATCAGTATCAGACCAGTCCCTAGCCCAGCTCTATGCTGTATCAGTATCAGACCAGTCCCTAGCCCAGCTCTATGCTGTATCAGTATCAGACCAGTCCCTAGCCCAGCTCTGTGCTGTATCAGTCAGTCCCTAGCCCAGCTCTGTGCTGCATCAGTATCAGACCAGTCCCTAGCCCAGCTCTATGCTGTATCAGTATCAGACCAGTCCCTAGCCCAGCTCTATGCTGTATCAGTATCAGACCAGTCCCTAGCCCATCTCTGTGCTGTATCAGTATCAGACCAGTCCCTAGCCCAGCTCTGTGCTGTATCAGTATCAGACCAGTCCCTAGCCCAGCTCTGTGCTGTATCAGTATCAGACCAGTCCCTAGCCCAGCTCTGTGCTGTATCAGTATCAGACCAGTCCCTAGCCCAGCTCTGTGCTGTATCAGTATCAGACCAGTCCCTAGCCCAGCTCTATGCTGTATCAGTCAGTCCCTAGCCCAGCTCTGTGCTGTATCAGTATCAGACCAGTCCCTAGCCCAGCTCTGTGCTGTATCAGTATCAGACCAGTCCCTAGCCCAGCTCTGTGCTGTATCAGTATCAGACCAGTCCCTAGCCCAGCTCTGTGCTGTATCAGTATCAGACCAGTCCCTAGCCCAGCTCTGTGCTGTATCAGTATCAGACCAGTCCCTAGCCCAGCTCTATGCTGTATCAGTCAGTCCCTAGCCCAGCTCTGTGCTGTATCAGTATCAGACCAGTCCCTAGCCCAGCTCTGTGCTGCATCAGTCAGTACCTAACCCATCTCTATGCTGCATCAGTCCCTAACCCACCTCTATGCTGCATCAGTCCCTAACCCATCTCTATGCTGCATCAGTCCCTAACCCACCTCTATGCTGCATCAGTCCAGTCCCTAACCCACCTCTATGCTGCATCAGTCCCTAACCCACCTCTATGCTGCATCAGTCCCTAACCCACCTCTATGCTGCATCAGTCCCTAACCCACCTCTATGCTGCATCAGTCCCTAACCCACCTCTATGCTGCATCAGTCCCTAACCCATCTCTATGCTGCATCAGTCCAGTCCCTAACTAACCTCTATGCTGCATCAGTCCCTAACCCACCTCTATGCTGCATCAGTCCCTAACCCACCTCTATGCTGCATCAGTCCCTAACCCACCTCTATGGAATTGGAGGTTCGTAGTTACGCAATACATATTGATTTCTAGTTGCCGGGCGGAGTTACACAACAGACACTTTTGCTCCCAAACACAAGGTATCAATTTCTTGCTTTATTACAAAGCAGTTGAGCCGGTACACTGGGTCAACCCTGGACAGTTACCATGCTGCGTTGAGCCGGTACACTGGGTCAACCCTGGACAGTTACCATGCTGCGTTGAGCCGGTACACTGGGTCAACCCTGGACAGTTACCATGCTGCGTTGAGCCGGTACACTGGGTCAACATTGGACAGTTACCGTGCTGTGTTGAGCCGGTACACTGGGTCAACCCTGGACAGTTACCGTGCTGTGTTGAGCCGGTACACTGGGTCAACCCTGGACAGTTACCGTGCTGCGTTGAGCCGGTACACTGGGTCTACCCTGGACAGTTACCATGCTGCGTTGAGCCGGTACACTGGGTCAACCCTGGACAGTTACCATGCTGCGTTGAGCCGGTACACTGGGTCAACCCTGGACAGTTACCATGCTGCGTTGTCAACCCTGGACAGTTACCATGCTGCGTTGAGCCGGTACACTGGGTCAACCCTGGACAGTTACCATGCTGCGTTGAGCCGGTACACTGGGTCAACCCTGGACAGTTACCATGCTGCGTTGAGCCGGTACACTGGGTCAACCCTGGACAGTTACCAGAACTCCTACTCTGGATCTCTAACCTGATATTGGGTCCAAAAGCTCTCAAATGAAAGTCTAAAAGTTTGAAAGAGAAACAAGTTCAGAACTTCTATATTTTTCTTCCAACAATATTTCTCCTTAAGGAATGTTTTGGTGACCTTAGAAATGTCACCGTGACTCTGAAAGAGGGTGACACCAGTGGCCAGGGGGAAGTTGCTGTGTACTCTGTACTGTAGGTATTTTTGGATGGGTCATGATAACAAGGTCAGTTACTGTACACTTCAATCAGCTTCACGCCCTAGTCCTTAAGATATGACATGGCCAGCTACCTCACAATGTAACCTCCCAATGAATGGCTGGGCTGTTTGGAATGAGGTCCTCAGGTTGTGACTCTAGGTCCCCGGGAGGGTTCAAATCTCATATAACCATGTTTGAGAACAAGAGAGAGAGCGTCAGGGGAAAGCCTAGTGGTAGAAGACCTACTAGATTGAACTGTGTCCTCTGTCAGGGGTAACTGGTCAATCAGTCAGTCAGTTAGTTGTTCAGTCACTCACACTGTCACTCACCCTCAGCCCTGGGATAGACAGCTCTCTGCTGCCACAACGACAACAACAGGTAGAAGAGATGACACAGATGGAAGAGGGAGGATAAAGAGACGAGGAGAGAGACCGTAAGAGGGAAGAGGAAGAGACTAGGAGAGAGACAGTAACAGAGGGAAGAGGAGGAAGTGACTAGGAGAGAGACAGTAACAGAGGGAAGAGGAGGAAGAGACTAGGAGAGAGACAGTAATATAGGGAAGAGGAAGAGACTAGGAGAGAGACAGTAACAGAGGAGAGAGACAGTAACAGAGGGAAAAGGAAGAGACTAGGAGAGAGACAGTAACAGAGGAGAGAGACAGTAACAGAGGGAAGAGGAAGAGACTAGGAGAGAGACAGTAACAGAGGGAGGATGGAGACTAGGAGAGAGACAGTAACAGAGGGAAGAGAAGGAAGAGACTAGGAGAGAGACCGTAACAGAGGGAGGAGGGAGACTAGGAGAGAGACAGTAACAGAGGGAAGAGGAGGAAGAGACTAGGAGAGAGACAGTAACAGAGGGAGGAAGAGACCAGGAGAGAGACAGTAACAGAGGGAAGAGGTACAGCAGCTACTTCAGCAAGGAGAATAAGAGAGATGAGAGATAAGAGAGATCAATTGAGGGAAGAAGAGAGAGATACATTGAGGAAAGAAGAGAGAGATTTATTGAGGGAACAAGAGATGATTAGAGAGAGAGAAAAGAGAGAGACGAGGGGATAGGGAGACGTCAACAGTGGGATGACACTGAGGTATGACGGTAGGGGTGAAGAGGAGGAGAAGGTTCAGAGGAAGGTCAATGAAAGATGGGCCACTGGCCCCCCTACTGATGTGCCTGGAGGTGAACAGGTCTGTGTCATGGTCTCTCTGTCTCATTACCAGCCCCGTTACACACATTCTGTTGGAGGCTAAAATAACTTTCTGGAAAAGTGGAAAAAAACTCTTTCAACTCTGGAATTTTAAAGTCAATTCTTTCTTGTGTTGTGTTTTCTTAAAGTAAAGAATGCTCTTTTGTCTTATTTAAATACATCTGAGTCACACAGTGTGCCATTCTCTCCAGTGACCATCTATCTATTCAGTTGAATTTGTCCCTACAGGGATATTCATTGTGCAGCAAGGGAAACACAACACACAGTCAATGTACAGTTTACATGTATACTGAGATATGTGTTGCCTTGCTTTCACTTGTCAAATCATGTTAGATCAGGACTTACTGATCTCCCTCCTCTCCCTGGAGGACCTGAGCCCTGGGCCCATGCCTCAGGGATGACTCCTTGCTGTCCCCAGTCCACCTGGCCGTGCTGCTGCTCCAGTTTCAACTGTTCTTCCTGCGGCTTTGGAACCCTGACCTGTTCACCGGTTGTGCTACCTGTCCCAGACCTGCTGTTTTGGACTCTCTCTTTACCGCACCTGCTGTCTCTAACTCTGAATACTCGGCTATGAAAAGCCAACTGACATTTACTCCTGAGGTGCTGACTTGTTGCACCCTCTACAACCACTGTGATTATTATTATTTGACCATGCTGGTCATTTATGAACATTTGAACATCTTGGCCATGTTCTGTTATACTCTCCACCCGGCACAGCCAGAAGAGGACTGGCCACCCCTCATAGCCTGGTTCCTCTCTAGGTTTCTTCCTAAGTTCCTGCCTTTCTAGGGAGTTTTTCCTAGCCACCGTGCTTCTACACCTGCATTGCTTGCTGTTTGGGGTTTTAGGCTGGGTTTCTGTACAGCACTTTGAGATATCAGCTGGTGTAAGAAGGGATTTATAATTACAGTTGATTGATTAAAGTATCAAAACAGTGTGTGCATCCCACATGGCACACTATGGACCTTGGTCAAAATTAGTGCACTACAGGTCCTGTGAATCTGGAGTCTGACTCTTATGCTACCAGCCTTTTTGTTTTAGTTCAATTCTTCTCTATCAGTTTGTTTCTGAATCCTGCTCTGCATGTCCAGTCAACGCTGCCACCATACTGTAGAATTCTCCATCTGCCTTGTGTGGAGCACTGCAGCTCCAAAATGATGCTGTTTTAATCTGCCTTGTGTGGAGCACTGCAGCTCCAAAATGATGCTGTTTTAATCTGCCTTGTGTGGAGCACTGCAGCTCCAAAATGATGCTGTTTTAATCTGCCTTGTGTGGAGCACTGCAGCTCCAAAATGATGCTGTTTTAATCTGCCTTGTGTGGAGCACTGCAGCTCCAAAATGATGCTGTTTTAATCTGCCTTGTGTGGAGCACTGCAGCTCCAAAATGATGCTGTTTTAATCTGCCTTGTGTGGAGCACTGCAGCTCCAAAATGATGCTGTTTTAATCTGCCTTGTGTGGAGCACTGAAGCTCCAAAATGATGCTGTTTTAATGTGCCTCGTCATAGTGTACAGCCACCCAGACCCCTCTCCGCCACCCAGACCCCTCTCCGCCACCCAGACCCCTCTCCGCCACCCAGACCCCTCTCCGCCACCCAGACCCCTCTCCGCCACCCAGACCCCTCTCCGCCACCCAGACACCTCTCCACCACCCAGACACCTCTCTGCCACCCAGAAACCTCTCCGCCACCCAGACACCTCTCCACCACCCACTATACATCTTCTCTCATCTCTTACATGCCCTCTGTGTGATGCCATGCGTCCAGCATGCCCTCTGTGTGATGCCATGCGTCCAGCATGCCCTCTGTGTGATGCCATGCGTCCAGCATGCCCTCTGTGTGATGCCATGCGTCCAGCATGCCCTCTGTGTGATGCCATGCGTCCAGCATGACTGATTGACAGACTGTTTGTTGCCGAGCTGCAAAAGTGTAACTTTTTTCTTTCAGTGTTGTTTTGAGAAACTGTTAATGTCACATAGTGTTGGCAGAGTGGTCTCTAGTGTGCATGCACGTGCTCTCACACACACACACACACACACACACACACACACACCTTCAAGCTGCAGGGTGTGTTAGTTTTAGAGGTCAGATGAATCAACGGTGCTCTTTGTCTTTTTCCTTTAGAAGCTGTATGAATTCACCTTGTTTTCATCCATCCCATAATTGTGACAAACCTTGTTGCCCGGCCAACCGACAGTCCTACAGACCCAGTAATCACCTGAACAATAGTCACTTTGGGCTTTGAGGTTCTGTTTTGTTGGAATGCTCGGAAGCTCAGTCAATCTCTGTCTGTTTCTAAAGTCCCTAAGGTTGTACCCTGGTTTGGGTCACGTGGGGAACAGTCGCTTGAGCAGATTAGTGTCTGCCATTGTGCCAACAGAACACACATACATAACCACACACACATACATAACCACACACACACATAACCACACACACATACATAACCACACACACATACATAACCACACACACACATCCCTTTGAAGCATGGCCAGGTGACTGGGTCAGGATTACACAGATGTTCACACTGAAACTCTTCTGCCCCGTTCCCAGTCTCTGATTGGGTGTATTTGAATGGGATTTCATTTGGCGTGATGTGTGTTTGATTGGCACTGTGTGATCCGCTTTTTGTGCGTGCGTGCGTGTGTGTGTGTGTGCTCCTTTGTCTGCGGATCCACCGAGTCATTTTTTTTTATCACAGGGAGAATAAGATGGGAATTGAATTAAGCCCAATATCTTCTAAAGCCAACTTGTTGCTATGAGGATACTAAAGAAACCATCAACTAGCTTGTTTCTAACATTATTATAGAGCCCCACTAGGAATGAATGGAAGATGCCAATTCACATAGAATCCAATGTTTCACTTTCTTTCTCCTCCCCCTCCCTACCTACATCCCTCCTTCCCTACCTACATCCCTCCTTCCCTACCTACATCCCTACCTCCCTACCTACCTACCTCCCTACCTACATCCCTACCTCCCTCCCTACCTACATCCCTACCTCCCTCCCTACCTACATCCCTACCTCCCTACCTACATCCCTCCCTCCCTCCCTCCTTACATCCCTACCTCCCTCCCTCCCTACCTACATCCCTACCTACCTCCCTCCCTCCCTACCTACATCTCTCCCTCCCTCCCTACCTCCCTACCTACCTCCCTACCTACCTACATCCCTCCCTCCCTCCCTGCCTACATCCCTCCCTCCCTGCCTACATCCCTCCCTACCTACATCCCTCCCTCCCTCCCTACCTACATCCCTCCCTCCCTCCCTACCTACATCCCTCCCTCCCTCCCTACCTACCTACCTACCTACCTACATCCCTCCCTCCCTACCTACATCCCTCCCTCCCTACCTACATCCCTCCCTCCCTACCTACATCCCCCCTCCCTACCTACATCCCCCCTCCCTACCTACATCCCCCCTCCCTACCTACATCCCTCCCTCCCTACCTACAGTACATCCCTCCCTCCCTCCCTACCTACCTACCTACATCCCTCCCTACCTACCTACCTACCTACCTAACCCTGTAGGCCTGGGCTGTAGCCCTACACACACACTCCCCCTCCCTACCTACATCCCTCCCTCCCTACCTACCTAACCCTGTAGGCCTGGGCTGAAGCCCTACACACACCCACACTCCCCCTCCCTACCTACATCCCTCCCTCCCTCCCTACCTAACCCTGTAGGCCTGGGCTGAAGCCCTACACGCACACACTCCCCCTCCCTACCTACATCCCTCCCTCCCTACCTACCTAACCCTGTAGGCCTGGGCTGAAGCCCTACACACACACACACACTCACTCCCCCTCCCTACCTACATCCCTCCCTCCCTCCCTCCCTCCCTACCTAACCCTGTAGGCCTGGGCTGTAGCCCTACACACACACTCACTCCCCCTCCCTACCTACATCCCTCCCTCCCTCCCTACCTAACCCTGTAGGCCTGGGCTGAAGCCCTACACACACACACACACACACACACACACACACTCCCCCTCCCTACCTACATCCCTCCCTCCCTACCTACCTAACCCTGTAGGCCTGGGCTGAAGCCCTACACACACACTCACTCCCCCTCCCTATCTACATCCCTCCCTCCCTCCCTACCTAACCCTGTAGGCCTGGGCTGAAGCCCTACACACACACACACTCACTCCCCTCCCTACCTACATCCCTCCCTCCCTACCTACCTACCTACCTAACCCTGTAGGCCTGCGCTGAAGCCCTACACACACACACACACACACACTCACTCCCCCTCCCTACCTATATCCCTCCCTCCCTACCTAACCCTGTAGGCCTGGGCTGTAGCCCTACACGCACACACACACTCACTCCCCCTCCCTACCTACATCCCTCCCTCCCTACCTACCTAACCCTGTAGGCCTGGGCTGTAGCCCTACACACACACACACACACACACACACACACACACACACACACACTCCCCCTCCCTACCTACATCCCTCCCTCCCTACCTACCTAACCCTGTAGGCCTGGGCTGAAGCCCTACACACACACACACACTCCCCCTCCCTACCTACATCCCTCCCTCCCTCCCTACCTACCTAACCCTGTAGGCCTGGGCTGTAGCCCTACACGCACACACACACACACACACACACACACACACACACTCCCCCTCCCTACCTACATCCCTCCCTCCCTACCTACCTTACCCTGTAGGCCTGGGCTGAAGCCCTACACACACACACACACACACACACACACACACAATCACACTCACACTTTTGTATTGCTATCCTTATGGGGACTAAAGAAATGATTCCCATCCAAAATCCTATTTTCCCTAATCCTTAAACTACCTAAACCTGCAGCAGGCCGCGACCGGGAGGTCCATGTGGCGACGCACAATTGGCCTAGCTTCTTCCGGGTTGGTGAGGGTTTGACCGGTAGGGCGCGCACCGGCGGGCCGGACGCAGTGCACGCTAACCAAGGTTGCCGGGAGCACCGTGTTTCCACATTGGTGCGGCTGGCTCCCGGGTTGGAGGCGCGCTGTGTTAAGAAGCAGTGCGGCTTGGTTGGGTTGTGTATCGGAGGACGCATGACTTTCAACCTTCGTCTCTTCCGAGCCCGTACGGGAGTTGTAGTGATGAGACAAGATAGTAGCGACTAACAATTGGATACCAATCTAACCAACCAATACCAACCTAACCGTAACCCCTAATCCTAAATCTAAACCTAACCGTAACCCCTAATCCTAAATCTATACCTAAACCTAACCGTAACCCCTAATCCTAAATCTAAACCTAACCGTAACCCCTAATCCTAAATCTATACCTAAACCTAACCGTAACCCCTAATCCTAAATCTAAACCTAACCGTAACCCCTAATCCTAAATCTATACCTAAACCTAACCGTAACCCCTAATCCTAAATCTAAACCTAACCGTAACCCCTAATCCTAAATCTAAACCTAACCGTAACCCCTAATCCTAAATCTATACCTAAACCTAACCGTAACCCCTAATCCTAAATCTAAACCTAACCCTGTAGGCCTGGGCTGTAGCCATACACACACACTCCCCCTCCCTACCTACATCCCTCCCTCCCTCCCTACCTAACCCTGTAGGCCTGGGCTGTAGCCCTACACACACACACACTCCCCCTCCCTACCTACATCCCTCCCTCCCTACCAACCTAACCCTGTAGGCCTGGGCTGAAGCCCTACACACACCCACACTCCCCCTCCCGACCTACATCCCTCCCTCCCTCCCTACCTAACCCTGTAGGCCTGGGCTGAAGCCCTACACACACACACACTCCCCCTCCCTACCTACATCCCTCCCTCCCTACCTACCTAACCCTGTAGGCCTGGGCTGAAGCCCTACACACACCCACACTCCCCCTCCCTACCTACATCCCTCCCTCCCTCCCTCCCTAACCTTGTAGGCCTGGGCTGAAGCCCTACACACACACTCACTCCCCCTCCCTACCTACATCCCTCCCTCCCTCCCTATCTAACCCTGTAGGCCTGGGCTGAAGCCCTACACACACACACACTCACTCCCCCTCCCTACCTACATCCCTCCCTCCCTACCTACCTACCTACCTACCTAACCCTGTAGGCCTGGGCTGAAGCCCTACACACACACACACACACACTCACTCCCCCTCCCTACCTACATCCCTCCCTCCCTACCTACCTAACCCTGTAGGCCTGGGCTGTAGCCCTACACGCACGCACACACTCCCCCTCCCTACCTACATCCCTCCCTCCCTACCTACCTAACCCTGTAGGCCTGGGCTGAAGCCCTACACACACACACACTCCCCCTCCCTACCTACATCCCTCCCTCCCTCCCTACCTAACCCTGTAGGCCTGGACTGAAGCCCTACACACACACACACACACACTCACTCCCCCTCCCTACCTACATCCCTCCCTCCCTCCCTACCTAACCCTGTAGGCCTGGGCTGAAGCCCTACACACACACACACACACACACTCCCCCTCCCTACCTACATCCCTCCCTCCCTACCTACCTAACCCTGTAGGCCTGGGCTGAAGCCCTACACACACACACACTCCCCCTCCCTACCTACATCCCTCCCTCCCTACCTACCTAACCCTGTAGGCCTGGGCTGAAGCCCTACACACACACACACTCCCCCTCCCTACCTACATCCCTCCCTCCCTACCTACCTAACCCTGTAGGCCTGGGCTGAAGCCCTACACACACACACACACACTCCCCCTCCCTACCTACATCCCTCCCTCCCTACCTACCTAACCCTGTAGGCCTGGGCTGTAGCCCTACACACACACACACACTCCCCCTCCCTACCTACATCCCTCCCTCCCTCCCTACCTAACCCTGTAGGCCTGGGCTGTAGCCCTACACACACACACACTCCCCCTCCCTACCTACATCCCTCCCTCCCTCCCAACCTAACCCTGTAGGCCTGGGCTGAAGCCCTACACACACCCACACTCCCCCTCCCTACCTACATCCCTCCCTCCCTCCCTACCTAACCCTGTATGCCTGGGCTGAAGCCCTACACACACACACTCCCCCTCCCTACCTACATCCCTCCCTCCCTCCCTACCTAACCCTGTAGGCCTGGGCTGAAGCCCTACACACACACACTCCCCCTCCCTACCTACATCCCTCCCTCCCTACCTACCTAACCCTGTAGGCCTGGGCTGAAGCCCTACACACACACACACACCCCCCCCCTACCTACATCCCTCCCTCCCTCCCTACCTAACCCTGTAGGCCTGGGCTGAAGCCCTACACACACACACACACACACACTCCCCCTCCCTACCTACATCCCTCCCTCCCTCCCTACCTAACCCTGTAGGCCTGGGCTGAAGCCCTACACACACCCACACTCCCCCTCCCTACCTACATCCCTCCCTCCCTCCCTACCTAACCCTGTATGCCTGGGCTGAAGCCCTACACACACACACTCCCCCTCCCTACCTACATCCCTCCCTCCCTCCCTACCTAACCCTGTAGGCCTGGGCTGTAGCCCTACACACACACACACACTCCCCCTCCCTACCTACATCCCTCCCTCCCTACCAACCTAACCCTGTAGGCCTGGGCTGAAGCCCTACACACACCCACACTCCCCCTCCCTACCTACATCCCTCCCTCCCTCCCTACCTAACCCTGTAGGCCTGGGCTGAAGCCCTACACACACACACTCCCCCTCCCTACCTACATCCCTCCCTCCCTCCCTCCCTACCTAACCCTGTAGGCCTGGGCTGTAGCCCTACACACACACTCACTCCCCCTCCCTACCTACATCCCTCCCTCCCTCCCTACCTAACCCTGTAGGCCTGGGCTGAAGCCCTACACACACACACACACCCCCTCCCTACCTACATCCCTCCCTCCCTCCCTACCTAACCCTGTAGGCCTGGGCTGAAGCCCTACACACACACACACACACTCCCCCTCCCTACCTACATCCCTCCCTCCCTCCCTACCTAACCCTGTAGGCCTGGGCTGAAGCCCTACACACACCCACACTCCCCCTCCCTACCTACATCCCTCCCTCCCTACCTACCTAACCCTGTAGGCCTGGGCTGTAGCCCTACACACACACACACTCCCCCTCCCTACCTACATCCCTCCCTCCCTCCCTACCTAACCCTGTAGGCCTGGGCTGTAGCCCTACACACACACACACTCCCCCTCCCTACCTACATCCCTCCCTCCCTACCAACCTAACCCTGTAGGCCTGGGCTGAAGCCCTACACACACCCACACTCCCCCTCCCTACCTACATCCCTCCCTCCCTCCCTACCTAACCCTGTAGGCCTGGGCTGTAGCCCTACACACACACACTCCCCCTCCCTACCTACATCCCTCCCTCCCTACCTACCTAACCCTGTAGGCCTGGGCTGAAGCCCTACACACACACACACACTCACTCCCCCTCCCTACCTACATCCCTCCCTCCCTCCCTCCCTACCTAACCCTGTAGGCCTGGGCTGTAGCCCTACACACACACTCACTCCCCCTCCCTACCTACATCCCTCCCTCCCTCCCTACCTAACCCTGTAGGCCTGGGCTGAAGCCCTACACACACACACACACACACACACTCCCCCTCCCTACCTACATCCCTCCCTCCCTACCTACCTAACCCTGTAGGCCTGGGCTGAAGCCCTACACACACACTCACTCCCCCTCCCTACCTACATCCCTCCCTCCCTACCTAACCCTGTAGGCCTGGGCTGAAGCCCTACACACACACACACACACACTCACTCCCCCTCCCTACCTACATCCCTCCCTACCTACCTACCTACCTAACCCTGTAGGCCTGGGCTGAAGCCCTACACACACACACACACACACACACACACTCACTCACCCTCCCTACCTATATCCCTCCCTCCCTACCTAACCCTGTAGGCCTGGGCTGTAGCCCTACACGCACACACACACTCACTCCCCCTCCCTACCTACATCCCTCCCTCCCTACCTATCTAACCCTGTAGGCCTGGGCTGAAGCCCTACACACACACACACTCACTCCCCCTCCCTACCTACATCCCTCCCTACCTACCTAACCCTGTAGGCCTGGGCTGTAGCCCTACACACACACACACACACACACACACTCCCCCTCCCTACCTACATCCCTCCCTCCCTACCTACCTAACCCTGTAGGCCTGGGCTGAAGCCCTACACACACACACACACTCCCCCTCCCTACCTATATCCCTCCCTCCCTACCTACCTAACCCTGTAGGCCTGGGCTGAAGCCCTACACACACACACACTCCCCCTCCCTACCTACATCCCTCCCTCCCTCCCTACCTAACCCTGTAGGCCTGGGCTGAAGCCCTACACACACACACACACACACTCACTCCCCCTCCCTACCTACATCCCTCCCTCCCTCCCTACCTAACCCTGTAGGCCTGGGCTGAAGCCCTACACACACACACATACACACACTCCCCCTCCCTACCTACATCCCTCCCTCCCTACCTACCTAACCCTGTAGGCCTGGGCTGAAGCCCTACACACACACACACTCCCCCTCCCTACCTACATCCCTCCCTCCCTCCCTACCTAACCCTCTAGGCCTGGGCTGAAGCCCTACACACACACACACACTCCCCCTCCCTACCTACATCCCTCCCTCCCTACCTACCTTACCCTGTAGGCCTGGGCTGAAGCCCTACACACACACACACACACACACACACACACACAATCACACTCACACTTTTGTATTGCTATCCTTATGGGGACTAAATAAATGATTCCCATCCAAAATCCTATTTTCCCTAATCCTAAAACTACCTAAACCTGCAGCAGGCCGCGACCGGGAGGTCCATGGGGCGACGCACAATGGGCCTAGCTTCTTCCGGGTTGGTGAGGGTTTGACCGGTAGGGCGCGCACCGGCGGGCCGGACGCAGTGCACGCTAACCAAGGTTGCCGGGAGCACCGTGTTTCCACATTGGTGCGGCTGGCTTCCGGGTTGGAGGCGCGCTGTGTTAAGAAGCAGTGCGGCTTGGTTGGGTTGTGTATCGGAGGACGCATGACTTTCAACCTTCGTCTCTTCCGAGCCCGTACGGGAGTTGTAGTGATGAGACAAGATAGTAGCGACTAACAATTGGATACCAATCTAACCAACCAATACCAACCTAACCGTAACCCCTAATCCTAAATCTAAACCTAACCGTAACCCCTAATCCTAAATCTATACCTAAACCTAACCGTAACCCCTAATCCTAAATCTAAACCTAACCGTAACCCCTAATCCTAAATCTATACCTAAACCTAACCGTAACCCCTAATCCTAAATCTAAACCTAACCGTAACCCCTAATCCTAAATATATACCTAAACCTAACCGTAACCCCTAATCCTAAATCTAAACCTAACCCCTAATCCTAAATCTATACCTAACCGTAACCCCTAATCCTAAATCTAAACCTAACCGTAACCCCTAATCCTAAAACTATACCTAAACCTAACCGTAACCCCTAATCCTAAATCTAAACCTAACCCCTAATCCTAAATCTATACCTAAACCTAACCGTAACCCCTAATCCTAAATCTAAACCTAACCGTAACCCCTGATCCTAAATCTAAACCTAAGTCTAACCCCTAATCCTAACCTTAATTTGAACCCAAATCGTAACCGTAAACCTAACCCCATGCATATATTATATTAACACAGACCGAAAGACTAAAGAAGAGTGGGAGGGTAGAGGGGATGAAGTATGAGGGAGGAGATGTCGATTAAAGAGGAAGAGGGAGGGTAGAGGGGAGGAAGAGTGAGGGAGAAGATGTAGATTAAAGAGGAAGAGGGAGAGAGAAAGATAAATAAGAGGAGGAGAGTGAAAGAAGACAAGAGATAGTGATGAGAGTCTGAACCAAATGACCATCCATTACCCCTTCAACAATAATGACCACTGGACCTCTCTCCTCCTGCTCCTCCTCTTCCTCTCTCCTTCCTGCATCTCATCTCTTATCTTGTCTGCAGTGCAGTATGAGTCCAGTGACTAATGGCTACAGACCTATTATCTGGCCATAGACTCCCCTCACTGAGACTCAGCTGAATGCATAATGCAGCTCTTTCTAGATGAGCACCGGTGATATGCCAGCTATAGAGGGGGGATATCTAGACGCTGCCTATAGAGGGGGGATATCTAGACGCTGCCTATAGAGTGGGGATATCTAGACGCTGCCTATAGAGTGGGATATCTAGACGCTGCCTATAGAGGGGGATATCTAGACGCTGCCTATAGAGTGGGGATATCTAGACGCTGCCTATAGAGTGGGGATATCTAGACGCTGCCTATAGAGAGGGGATATCTAGACGCTGCCTATAGAGTGGGGATATCTAGACGCTGCCTATAGAGTGGGGATATCTAGACGCTGCCTATAGAGTGGGGATATCTAGACGCTGCCTATAGAGTGGGGATATCTAGACGCTGCCTATAGAGTGGGGATATCTAGACGCTGCCTATAGAGTGGGGATATCTAGACGCTGCCTATAGAGAGGGGATATCTAGACGCTGCCTATAGAGTGGGGATATCTAGACGCTGCCTATAGAGTGGGGATATCTAGACGCTGCCTATAGAGTGGGGATATCTAGACGCTGCCTATAGAGTGGGGATATCTAGACGCTGCCTTTAGAGTGGGGATATCTAGACGCTGCCTTTAGAGTGGGGATATCTAGACGCTGCCTTTAGAGTGGGGATATCTAGACGCTGCCTATAGAGTGGGGATGGGATATCTAGACGCTGCCTATAGAGTGGGGATGGGATATCTAGACGCTGCCTATAGAGTGGGGATATCTAGACGCTGCCTATAGAGTGGGGATATCTAGACGCTGCCTATAGAGTGGGGATATCTAGACGCTGCCTATAGAGTGGGGATATCTAGACGCTGCCTATAGAGTTGGGATATCTAGACGCTGCCTATAGAGTGGGGATATCTAGACGCTGCCTATAGAGTGGGGATATCTAGACGCTGCCTATAGAGTGGGGATATCTAGACGCTGCCTATAGAGTTGGGATATCTAGACGCTGCCTATAGAGTAGGGATATCTAGACGCTGCCTATAGAGTGGGGATGGGATATCTAGACGCTGCCTATAGAGTGGGGATATCTAGACGCTGCCTATAGAGTGGGGATGGGATATCTAGACGCTGCCTATAGAGTGGGGATATCTAGACGCTGCCTATAGAGTGGGGATGGGATATCTAGACGCTGCCTATAGAGTGGGGATATCTAGACGCTGCCTATAGAGTGGGGATATCTAGACGCTGCCTATAGAGTGGGGATGGGATATCTAGACGCTGCCTATAGAGTGGGGATGGGATATCTAGATGCTGCCTATAGAGTGGGGATATCTAGACGCTGCCTATAGAGTGGGGATATCTAGACGCTGCCTATAGAGTGGGGATATCTAGACGCTGCCTATAGAGTGGGGATATCTAGACGCTGCCTATAGAGTGGGGATGGGATATCTAGACGCTGCCTATAGAGTGGGGATGGGATATCTAGACGCTGCCTATAGAGTGGGGATATCTAGACGCTGCCTATAGAGTGGGGATATCTAGACGCTGCCTTTAGAGTGGGGATATCTAGACGCTGCCTTTAGAGTGGGGATATCTAGACGCTGCCTATAGAGTTGGGATGGGATATCTAGACGCTGCCTATAGAGGGGGGATATCTAGACACTGCCTATAAAGCGGGGATGGGATATCTAGCTGTAATATCTCTATGCTAGTGACCCCTAGGCCTCTCTCGTCCTCGCTAGTCTTCCAGAGTCTTATCTCAAGGTGTTGTAGTTTTTTTTAAAGGAGAGAAGAGGAGACTTGTTCCTGTGCTCTCGCTCTTTCTCTGTGTAATCTGCTGAGTAGGTGTGATTTATACAGAGCTCAAAAGAGGTGAATGGAGAGGCCATGGTCACATTCACCTCAGTATGCATGGAGAGAGAGAGACTTACCTACCTGAACAGTATTATAACCTCACAAGTTGGGTTGATAAATCCTAAAAAGCAGACAGCATCCTGTACACCTCGGGTCCTTTCCAGAGGGAAAGATGGCAGGAAGACAGAAGGACTCCTTGTTAGTGTTATAAGCACAATTCCTTTTCATGTATGTGAGTCTCAATACTGTCATCCTTCGTGCCTTTTCTGAAAGGAAAGTTGACGTGAATGCTGGCAGCCACATTGATGTTTCATTGATTTCTTCTGCCTCAGTTATTCAGGTGAAGGTGTCTATTTCCCCTCATCTCCTAGAGAGAAACAGGCCATGGAACAAAGGGAGCTAGTGTGCGTTAGTGACTGCAGACATTTTGGCTCTGCTCTGGGTTTCCTCTCACTCAGATGCCTGCTTTCTAGTTGTTGGATTGGAGGTGGTGTACTCAGACTGTTTACTTTTCTCTCTAACCTTCAGACCTACGCTTATTTGTTTAGCTGTTTTTTCCCCTCTTTATGTGCTGTCAAAAGTGAGGCTATTCTTAGGTTGTCCCTCAGTTCCTCCCTCTCTCCTTCTCTCTCTCACTCCCTCTTTTTCTCCTCCTCCTGCTCTCCCTTCTCGCTCCAAAATGGCCCTCAGTTGGCATTGAGCTGCCACTCCCGGTTACTGCCACATGAGTCGGCGCTGGCAATCACATCACAGCAGCCTTTGATTGTGCTGACCTTTCCAGGTCGACGAGCCGATGCCTGATAATAACATTGTTTGATTGGTGGAGTGGAGATGTAATTGATTGATCCGCTCGCGATGTCTGCGGTCAAGGTCTACAGAAGAAGAGCGAGGGAAGCAGACGCAGGCGTGGATCCTGTGGGGTCCCTCTCTCCCTCCTTCTCCCCTTCTCCTTCCCCCCTCTTGTTGTGTCCAATGGGGGTAGAGGGGGATGGTGGGAGGAGGATAAGTAGGAAGATGGAGGATAGCAAGGTAATACCTTAAGTAGGCTGTAACTCCTATACTCCTAACTTTTATCGCTATATCAATGTAATTACACACTAACTGTAATCCCTGTCTATGTTACTACACAGTACTAACTGTAATCCCTGTCTATGTTACTACACAGTATTAACTGTAATCCCTGTCTATGTTACTACACAGTATTAACTGTAATCCCTGTCTATGTTACTACACAGTATTAACTGTAATCCCTGTCTATGTTACTACACAGTATTAACTGTAATCCCTGTCTATGTTACTACACAGTACTAACTGTAATCCCTGTCTATGTTACTACACAGTATTAACTGTAATCCCTGTCTATGTTACTACACAGTATTAACTGTAATCCCTGTCTATGTTACTACACAGTATTAACTGTAATCCCTGTCTATGTTACTACACAGTATTAACTGTAATCCCTGTCTATGTTACTACACAGTATTAACTGTAATCCCTGTCTATGTTACTACACAGTATTAACTGTAATCCCTGTCTATGTTACTACACAGTATTAACTGTAATCCCTGTCTATGTTAATACACACTAACTGTAATCCCTGTCTATGTTACTACACAGTATTAACTGTAATCCCTGTCTATGTTACTACACAGTATTAACTGTAATCCCTGTCTATGTTACAACACAGTATTAACTGTAATCCCTGTCTATGTTACTACACAGTATTAACTGTAATCCCTGTCTATGTTACTACACACTAACTGTAATCCCTGTCTATGTTACTACACAGTACTAACTGTAATCCCTGTCTATGTTACTACACAGTACTAACTGTAATCCCTGTCTATGTTACTACACAGTACTAACTGTAATCCCTGTATGTTACTACACAGTACTAACTGTAATCCCTGTCTATGTAATTACACATTTACTGTAATCCCTGTCTATGTTACTACACAGTACTAACTGTAATCCCTGTCTATGTTACTACACAGTATTAACTGTAATCCCTGTCTATGTTACAACACAGTATTAACTGTAATCCCTGTCTATGTTACTACACAGTACTAACTGTAATCCCTGTCTATGTTACTACACAGTATTAACGGTAATCCCTGTCTATGTTACTACACAGTACTAACTGTAATCCCTGTCTATGCTACTACACAGTATTAACTGTAATCCCTGTCTATGTTACTACACAATATTAACTGTAATCCCTGTCTATGTTACTACACAGTATTAACTGTAATCCCTGTCTATGTTACTACACAGTATTAACTGTAATCCCTGTCTATGTTACTACACAGTATTAACTGTAATCCCTGTCTATGTTACTACACACTAACTGTAATCCCTGTCTATGTTACTACACAGTATTAACTGTAATCCCTGTCTGTGTTACTACACAGTATTAACTGTAATCCCTGTCTGTGTTACTACACAGTATTAACTGTAATCCCTGTCTGTGTTACTACACAGTATTAACTGTAATCCCTGTCTATGTTACTACACAGTATTAACTATACAAACTATACAACTTCTACGAAGAGGTTTCTTTTTAAACCAGTAATGATGTAAGTTAACAAACACAACAGGCTAATTATAATGTTAGACATCAGCGAGAGGCGATTGTTAATGATCCTAATTGGTCGTTGCATAAAATAATCCATCTCTTCCCGGCCTGATGGTAGTTAATTAAGGTCCGATCCAGATAGTCTCCACTAACAGTTCTCTTTAATCCAATAGCAGCTAAACAGCAACCAGAGACAAACGGGAGCTAAATAGAAATCAAAGTGTGTAATTGGCTGTTATTGGAGTTGGATAAAGGGATGTTTGTTTGTGAGGGATAATTCTAACAACACAGTGGATGTGAATAGGGATCTGTTTGTGACAGAAGACTTTTGATCATTCAACCAACACTTCCTACACATTGTCAGAGAATAACAAGAGAGAAAGTATGCACACACACACTTTCATAAGTGAGGTGCTGCTGACTGAAAGAAAGGAGTCTGAACTTTGGAGAAGGAATGAAAGTCACACCCTGGTGAAGGCACTGAAGCTGAAATGAAGAGAAATCACTCAAATAAATTACACTGAAATGAAGACTAGACAGGTTCTGCAATGAAGAGTAGAGGGGTAACTTCCTGTTTTGCAATGAAGAGTAGAGGTAACTAACTGCCTGTTCTGCATTGAAAGGTAGGGAGGTCATTTCCAGTTCTACAATGAAGAATAGAAAAGCAACTTTTTATTATTTTCCAAAGGTTGTGTCAGGGTTGGAGTAATAGGCTTCTCCATGTACACAAATGAATGTTTATTTTCTTTCTCTATTTGAATAGAGGGAAATGTAATGACTGCAGAGGCCATTGGGTTTAAGGTAAGCTGAAAGGAAAACCAGATTTCGATGGACAGAGCGAGAGGGGAGAGAGACAGAGGGTGTGTGACCGATAAGGAAAGCCAGTTTCACCAGCAGGTGAAAGAACAGCATCTGTTGTTGAGCTGGGCCTGACCAAGCTGTGCTGTAATCACATCACACACACACACCAATGTGCTGATCAATATGATATAGTGAAGGACATTGTTCATTTCAAGTCATTATCTCTCAAGTAGGTGACTGATATGGAGAATACATAAAGTGTATTAAAGGGGGGGGTTAATTCCACAAATTCAATTCTTATTCAGTTCTCTCTCCCTGTAAATTCCATGTAATTCAATTAAAATTCCAGGTTAGTCTTTGAATTCAGAGTTAACTCAATTCCAATGTTAGGTCAATTCCAATAATTATATTCCCAAATCTATATTATCCCTAACAATTCCACAAATTCAATTTCCCCAGTCTGATCATGTCCAGACAGCTTAGCTATACTGGAAATATAGAAATGTAAGTAAAAAATGATTTAAAACAAGTCTTGCAGTAACATTTTTATACTATATTCATTAATTCCATTAACTGTGAAATGTACACATATTGAATTCCAGTTTAATTCAATTCCAAAGATTACATGCTTTTACAATTTCTATTTAATTCAAATTATTTTTAAACAGTCTAATTCTAATTACATTTCAAAACTTGAAGACAAAATTCAAATTTAATTTAATGTCAATTCTCAATTTGTGATTTGTGATTTCAAGAATTTAATTGCAATTAACCTCAACCTTGTGCGCTCTAATGTGAGCTTGTGGTGTGCTTGCGTGAACTTTTGCGTGTGTGTGTGTGTGCGTGCGTGCGTGGTTGTGTGTGTGCGTGGTTGTGTAGCTATGAATCAGGTGAGGGTTGACTGCTCCACACACCTCATAGTGTTGTATTAACGGAGCCCAGTCAGTGAATTACATGCTGGAGGATGGAAGATGTGTTCTATGTAACTCTTAGTTCTACTCTTGCTGCTGCTGCTCCAGTTTCCCCCCCAGGTGTAAACCACCGTTCATTTAAATCGTCTTGATTGAAGCCTATTTGGATTCAGAGGTGCGTTGGAAATCCTATTCCCTATTACAACATGGTGGGAGGAGTCAGAAGAAGTGAGGAACTACTGGGGCTACTGTGAATACACATTTAGTTGATTTCCAGGGTTATTTACATTCACTAAGTGAGTAAAATGTGGTACTTGTGTACTTTCATGTAGTTCAATGCCGTGTTCCTCTGCTGGCTACGGGCTTCTCTGGTTGAACCAATCAATTAGTATTTTGTCTCAGGGTTGGTTTTCTGGAAATGCAGTAGTGTTTTATTGGAATACATGGTCTTGTGACGTCAGGGTTGGAGATGGGTTCTTACTGAGAAGATGCTGTCTATTTTTAACAAGCCTCATCTCTCTTTCTCTCTCCTCTATGGATCTCCTTCCTTCTTTCACTCATTTCACTCCCTTTACTTCACACTCTCTCTCTCTCACTCTCTCTGTGTCTCTGTCTCTCTCTGTCTCTCTCTCTCTGTCTCTCTCTCTCTCTCTCTGCCTCTCTCTCTGTCTCTCTCTGTCTCTGTCTCTGTCTCTGTCTCTCTCTGTCTCTCTCTCTCTCTCTCTGTCTGTCTCTCTCTGTCTCTCTCTCTCTGTCTCTCTCTGTGTCTCTGTCTCTCTGTCTCTCTCTCTCTCTGTCTCTCTCTGTCTCTGTCTCTCTCTCTCTCTCTCTCTCTCTCTCTCTTTCTGTCTCTCTCTCTGTCTCTCTCTCTGTGTCTCTCTCTGTGTCTGTGTCTCTGTCTCCCTCTCTCTCAATTTAAGGGGCTTTATTGGCATGGGAAACATATGTTAGCATTGCCAAAGCAAGTGAAATAGATAATAAGCAAAAGTGAAATAAACAATAAATTAACAGCGGTGTTTGTTCTTCACTGGTTGCCCTTTTCTTGTGGTAACAGGTCACAAATCTTGCCTCTGTGATGGCACACTGTGGTATTTCACCCAATTGACATGGGAGTTTATCAAAATTGGATTTGTTTTCGAACTCTGTGGGTCTGTGTAATCTGAGGGAAATATGTCTCTCTAATATGGTCATATATTGGGCAGGAGGTCATGAAGTGCAGCTCAGTTTCCACCTCATTTTGTGGGCAGTGTGCACATAGCCTGTCTTCTCTTGAGAGCCATGTCTGCCTACGGTGGCCTTTCTCAATAGCAAGGTTATGCTCACTGAGTCTGTACATAGTTAAAGCTTTCCTTAAATTTGGGTCAGTCACAGTGGTCAGGTATTCTGCCACTGTGTACTCTCTGTTTAGGGCCAAATAGCATTCTAGTTTGCTCTGTTTTTTTGTAAGTTCTTTCCAATGTGTCAAGTAATTATCGGTTGGGTCTAATTGTGTTGCTGTCCTGGGGCTCTGTGGGGTGTGTTTGTGTTTGTGAACAGAGCCCCAGGACAAGCTTGCTTAGGGGACTCTTCTCCAGGTTCATTTCTCTGTAGGTGATGGCTGTTTTATCTCTCTCTCTCCCCTCTTCCCTCCCCTGTGTAGCTCTTCTGTCTGACTAAAGCCCAGTCATGTTGCAGTAGTGGCCTTCCTGTTCTGATGTGCAGAATGTGGAAAACCCAAGCTGTCAGTTTGTGATCGAGTCAGAACCTCCTCAGTTTTCTGTGTCTAATATCCCCTGGCTTGTGGAACTTCGGAAACCTTTTTCAAAGTACAGAAGTCTGAATCAGTGTGTTTATGGCAGAAAGCTGAATAGCGAAGCTCTGTCACATTCACAAAAACCCTCCAGCCTACCTCTCTAGACTTCCCTGGCTAAATTCATTACCTCCCCAAGAAAGACTACCCCTGAATGTAATATCCTAACGGAATAGAATGAGAGAAAGAAAGAGAGAGAGGAGAAAAAAAGAGGTGAAAATCCATTATGTTTGATGTTTCTGTCTCAGTCTCGCAGCGACGCTCAGTCAAAAACCAGAGAAATGACATTAGCCGTCTTGTAATGTGATTTCTCTGAAGTGTGAATAGGAGATTTCTAATGGATTTCAGGCACATTAGAGCCTGGACTTATCTCCTGTATTTATTCCCTCCTGGTTTCAAATGCAATTTGCTAAGTACAACGCATCGTTTCTCCCCTCATTCTCACCTTCTCACCCTGCTTCGGTCTGCTGTGAGGATGTAGGGTGTGATGTGGAGGCGGGGAGAAGGGGAATCCAGGCATAAACAAAAATACAAGGCCTGATATTTCAGGCACACAGACACTTTTGACATATTTATACAGTATTGAATTCTGAGTTCCCTTGTGGTGTTTTTTGACAGAGTTCAGCGGTGTTATGGGTGAGTGTCTGATCCCAGGTCTGATCCTAGGTGGACCCACGTCTGGTCTGATACTAGGTGGACCCTCGTCTGGTCTGATACTAGGTGGACCCTCGTCTGGTCTGATACTAGGTGGACCCTCGTCTGGTCTGATACTAGGTGGACCCACGCCTGGTCTGATACTAGGTGGACCCACGTCTGGTCTGATACTAGGTGGACCCACGTCTGGTCTGATACTAGGTGGACCCACGTCTGGGCTGATACTAGGTGGACCCAGGTGCATTTTACAGACATGTTATTTAGTCCTGTCATAATAGTGGGGTGGTATTCATTAAGCATCAGGTATTTAACTCCAGTCTGATTAGGGCTGTTGTGTTCCTGATTAGCTTGTCTGTTTACGTGCTCCCAACAACATTCCCACAAATTGTCCCAAATCAGCCGACGATGCACGCTCCACCCCAAGCAGCCCCACCCAAACAGACATATACACACCAGCCCCATCTAAAGACATGAGAGAGAGGGAAGGAAGGAAGGAAGGAACATATTATGGAAATGATGGGTGTCAAGTGCAAATTAGATTGGAACTTTGTGAAACAGCAGTATTGAGTATTGCCACCAGCTCCCTTGACAACTGCACCGAAACATGCGCGTGGCTTAATGAGAAAATTCCAAAGTGCTCTTGAAAGTGTCTGTGACGCTGGAGTATAGAGTGGCATCTTTCTTTAATACTGACCTGCTGGGAGTCCGTTGGGTGTCATTGATAAATGAATGGCGATCAGCTGTAATATAGCAAACAATACTGTTATTCAACCAAAGCCTATATCCAAGAGAGTGTTGTGATGAAACGACTTGTCTTTTAATGTGGCAATGCTTCTCTCAGAACTATTTCACTAGTCAAAACAAAAAGAAACACATTTACTTTACATTTAGTTTATTGAATACTTCTGTTTTTCCCTGGGAAACACACTCACCAAACACCCTCACCCAGCGACACCCTCACCCAACGGCACCCTCACCCAACGACACCCTCACCCAACGGCACCCTCACCCAATGACACCCTCACCCAGCGACACCCTCACCCAGCGACACCCTCACCCAACGGCACCCTCACCCAACGACACCCTCACCCAACGGCACCCTCACCCAATGACACCCTCACCCAGCGACACCCTCACCCAACGACACCCTCACCCAACGACACCCTCACCCAGCGACACCCTCACCCAACGACACCCTCACCCAGCGACACCCTCACCCAGCGACACCCTCACCCAGCGGCGCCCTCACCCAACGGCACCCTCACCCAACGGCGCCCTCACCCAACGACACCCTCACCCAGCGACACCCTCACCCAGCGACACCCTCACCCAACGGCGCCCTCACCCAACGGCGCCCTCACCCAACGACACCCTCACAGACTGAGACAGGCCACCCAAGCAGCATAGATCTGTTGCTATGGTTACGTGGAGGTTGCTGCAGTGTTGTCCCAGCGTCCTCTTAAGGTTACTATGACTCTGCCTGCCAATTACCTAAACACAGTGTAACCTCTATGGAAGGATCTGCCCTGGTTTACCCTCATCTCTTTCTTAACGCTCGACTGCCCTCTCTCTTTCCCTCATTTACCCCCATCCTCCCCTCAGGTGAGGGCGTCCTTCTCTCCTCTCCTTTCCTCTGTCCTTTCTTTTCCTCCCCCATCGCCCTTCTCCTCCGCTCACTCAGAAATCAGAGGGCTTAATGACAGCAGGCATGTCCAGTCAGCTGACCCCAACTAACCTCCTAAACAGTGCAGGCACAACCACACTTGTGTGTGCGCTCACACACACACACTGCGCAAAAAGAACACACACACACACACACACACTGTCACTTCTCAGCAGAAGAACACAAGCAAAAGGTCAGAGGTCAAGGTTGTCTGTTCCTTCCCCCTCAGGGCATCTTCAGTTAGCTGCAACACAAACGCACAGCGTCAGACAGACAGACAGACAGACAGCTCTGTACGTGATATGAAGAGATCTATAAATAATTGAACCCCCACATCATATTCATATCAGACAGTACTGCACACAGTAGCCCGTACGATATGGTAATGGCTGTGTGTGAGTGAGCCTCTGCCTTCTGAAGGGAAGCCATTCCAACCTATGCTCTGTATTGGGATGTGTAGGTAATATCCTTGCTGTGGATATGACAGCCAAAGCACAGGGGTGACTCCCGCTGCTGGAATTGCATCGTCGACACGACTGCCCCCATATACAGAGCCATGTCATTTTATTTGATTGATCCATTTCAGCAAGGCGTCACTATGGAGAAAAGGAACGTTGGGGGGGACACGGGGGTCTGTGGGGACGGGGTGGCATAATAGGTTACTTTTCATACTCCTCAGGAGGTTAACAAATGTTCAATCATCCTCCTATTTTCTGTTCCTCTCTCTTCTTTTTCACCCCCTCCCCTCTTTCCCTCCTCCCTCCTTCCCTGCTAGTCTTCGTTATGGCAGTTTCTCTTTTCACCTTCAATCAGGCGGTGACTACCTGGTCCGGAGGATGGGGAGGCCCTGCAGTGAAATAAAGGTCCAAATGCAATGCTGGGGGAGGGAGGGGGGAGCGAGCTCGAGTGCATCCAGTCTACACATTTTGTCCAGAGCAATATGCAGGGAAGAAGAGGGTGTCGTTTTGGGGACAGTCTTTGACCTTAATGCATCAAATCAAATGTATTTATTCAAATCACATCACATTTTATTGGTCGCGTGCACATATTTAGCAGATGTTATTGCGGGTGTCTCAAAATGCTTGGGAGAGACGAAGGTCGAAAGCCTTGCGTCCTCTGAAACACAACCCAACCGCACTGCTTCTTAACACAGCACGCATCCAACCCGGAAGCCAGCCGCACCAATGTGTCGGAGGAAACACCGGTTTAGCACGCACTGCGCCCGGCACGCCACAGGAGTCGCTACATCATGCACTAGTGACTCCTGTGGCGGGCCGGGTGCAGTGCACGCTGACACAGTCGCCAGGTGTACGGTGTTACCTCCTACACATTGGTGTGGCTGGCTTCCGGGTTAAGTGTGCATTGTGTCAAGAAGCAGTTCGGCTTGGTTGTGTTTCGGAGGACGCATGGCTCTCTCCCGAGTCCGTACGGGGGTTGCAGCGATGAGACAAGACCTTAACTAGACCGATACCACAAAATTGGGGAGAAAAGGGGATAAGGAAAAGGGATCATATCTTTCACCTGGTCAGTCTGTCATGAAAATGTAGTTGTGTATACTCAGTGCATATTTCCAAGCAGCAGCTCTGTCATTACCAGAGGGCAAATTGACTGTCAATTTTAAGGCCCCAAGGCTTTTGTCTGAGCTTAGTCGAGGGTTAAGTGTTTTCTTGGAGGAAAGTGAAAGTGCAGCTCAGACCCTGTGTGTGTGTGTGTACACACACTCGTGTTCCTAGTTCCAAGAAAGTCTGTTATCTTTTTGGGGCGGTATAAACCCCCCTCTAGGTGATCCAGATGGATCTGTGTTGGTACATAACTCTAGCAATCCAGCCTCATTGATTTGTATCCCAGGGTCTGGTGCTTTACCCTCCTCGCTCCATCTAACTTCACCCCTCATCCTTGGTGTGCTCCTGTAAGTTTGGCTTCAGTTTGACCCTGTTGGAGCCACCTTCTACTTAATAAATCACCCACTGTGTTCATTTGACATTGAGCTTCAAGTTTGAGAGGACTTGGATTTCTATGCTGAGATAGAAGGCTTTTCTCAGACAGTCAGAAGCTTATCTGACTATCTTGTCGTGGGAGAAGGGTCTAAAGTTGAAATAATTCTCAGCCCTGTTTTCACACGTAATGTCACCTTGAATTGAGTTTAAATCTCTTTTTACATGGTTCTCCAGCCAAAAAAACACCTAAAAGAAAAATGTATGTCTTGTATGTATTCATATGGTCTTTAAGTGAGATAAGCTTCAAGGTGAAAGGTCGCCAGTACGTTAGAACATGCCCTTGTATAAACACCCTGTGGTGTTGCTGTTTTACTTAAGCCCCTCTGTTGTTATCCAACTGTTTCCTCTTTTCCGCTTCCTCAAACAGCACCTGCAGGAAATAGCCTGTTTATTGCTTCCTGTAAATCCCAGTCTTGTAATTGGAAAAATGTCCAAACTATAAAGCATTCAGGAGCAGAGAGATACTGTATAGTGCAACAGCCTGGACCACACCTGCCTTTGCCTAACTCATGGGGACTGATTGGGTCGTCAGCTACTGTACGAAGGAGGTGGATGGGATGTGTATTGTGGGACGTTGGGTTCGGTACCTGTAAGTGAGGCATTTGCTCGCTCTTATTAGGAGTGTAAAGGGGAAATGGCTTCAGCCGTTTAGTTCAGCCGTTTTAAGCCTGAAGGACATGATTGGGACCTTTCTGAAGAGCTTGAATTGCCCCAACTGTCCCAATGTCAATCACCCACATCTCTCTCTATAGCCCCCCATTGAACAACCAACAGTGCAGAACAGCCCAATCACCTGCTTTCCCCTCCATAGACCTCCATTATATGTTATTATACAGTATGCACAAAGCAGCGATTTACCCCCATTCACTCTCATTATAGAGGCCGTCCTCCCTCTGCTCTCAAGGCCTAATGGGTCAATCTCCCTGGTTTTCTACGAGCTGCCTGCCTCCTCTCAGACAACACTATTCAGAGGAAAACCACTGGGCCTTGGCAAAGAGATGCATTGTGCGGGCCAGGGCATTGGTGTGTGTGTAAGCTAGCTTGTGCAGTTTGTGTGTGTGTGTGTGTGTGGTGTGTGTGTGCACCTGCCAATATGTTCTATTGTTCGAGGGGAAGTGTGTTGTTGCATAGCCACTACGGCCTGTAACTACCCTTATTGTCATGGACATTAACATGGGTAATATCCAATACAGCCTGTAACTACCCTTATTGTCATGAAAATTAGCATGGGTAATATCCACTACGGCCTGTAACTACCCTTATTGCCATGGGTCATATCCACTACGGTCTGTAACTACCCTTATTGTCATGGGTCATATCCACTACGACCTGTAACTACCCTTGTTGTAATGGACATTAGCATGGGTCATATCCACTACGGCCTGTAACTACCCTTATTGTCATGGGTCATATCCACTACAGCCTGTAACTACCCTTATTGTCATGGACATTAGCATGGGTCATATCCACTACAGCCTGTAACTACCCTTATTGTCATGGGTCATATCCACTACAGCCTGTAACTACCCTTATTGTCATGGACATTAGCATGGGTCATATCCACTACAGCCTGTAACTACCCTTATTGTCATGGGTCATATCCGCTATAGCCTGTAACTACCCGTATTGTCATGGACATTAGCATGGGTCATATCCACTACGGCCTGTAACTACCCTTATTGTCATGGACATTAGCATGGGTCATATCCACTATAGCCTGTAACTACCCTTATTGTCATGGACATTAGCATGGGTCATATCCACTATAGCCTGTAACTACCCTTATTGTCATGGACATTAACATGGGTAATATCCACTACAGCCTGTAACTACCCTTATTGTCATGGACATTAGCATGGGTCATACCCACTACGGCCTGTAACTACCCTTATTGTCATGGACATTAGCATGGGTAATATCCAATACAGCCTGTAACTACCCTTATTGTCATGGACATTAGCATGGGTCATACCCACTACGGCCTGTAACTACCCTTATTGTCATGGACATTAGCATGGGTCATATCCACTACAGCCTGTAACTACCCTTATTGTCATGGGTCATACCCACTATGGCCTGTAACTACCCTTATTGTCATGGACATTAGCATGGGTCATATCCGCTATAGCCTGTAACTACCCTTATTGTAATGGACATTAGCATGGGTCATACCCATTACGGCCTGTAACTACCCTTATTGTCATGGACATTAGCATGGGTCATATCCACTACAGCCTGTAACTACCCTTATTGTCATGGGTCATACCCACTACGGCCTGTAACTACCCTTATTGTCATCGGTCATACCCACTACGGCCTGTAACTACCCTTATTGTCATGGACATTAACATGGGTCATATCCACTACGGCCTGTAACTACCCTTATTGTCATGGACATTAGCATGGGTCATATCCACTACGGCCTGTAACTACCCTTATTGTCATGGACATTAGCATGGGTCATACCCACTACGGCCTGTAACTACCCTTATTGTCATGGACATTAGCATGGGTCATACCCACTACGGCCTGTAACTACCCTTATTGTCATGGACATTAGCATGGGTCATAGCCACTACAGCCTGTAACTACCCTTATTGTCATGGACATTAGCATGGGTCATACCCACTACAGCCTGTAACTACCCTTATTGTCATGGACATTAACATGGGTCAAATCCACTACGGCCTGTAACTACCCTTATTGTCATGGACATTAGCATGGGTCATATCCACTACGGCCTGTAACTACCCTTAATGTCCATGACAATAACATGGGTCATATCCACTACGGCCTGTAACTACCCTTATTGTCATGGACAATAACATGGGTCATATCCACTACGGCCTGTAACTACCCTTATTGTCATGGACATTAGCATGGGTCATATCCACTACGGCCTGTAACTACCCTTATTGTCATGGACATTAACATGGGTCATACCCACTACGGCCTGTAACTACCCTTATTGTCATGGGTCATACCCACTACGGCCTGTAACTACCCTTATTGTCATCGGTCATACCCACTACGGCCTGTAACTACCCTTATTGTCATGGACATTATCATGGGTCATATCCACTACGGCCTGTAACTACCCTTATTGTCATGGACATTAGCATGGGTCATATCCACTACGGCCTGTAACTACCCTTATTGTCATGGACATTAGCATGGGTCATACCCACTACGGCCTGTAACTACCCTTATTGTCATGGACATTAGCATGGGTCATACCCACTACGGCCTGTAACTACCCTTATTGTCATGGACATTAGCATGGGTCATAGCCACTACAGCCTGTAACTACCCTTATTGTCATGGACATTAGCATGGGTCATACCCACTACAGCCTGTAACTACCCTTATTGTCATGGACATTAACATGGGTCAAATCCACTACGGCCTGTAACTACCCTTATTGTCATGGACATTAGCATGGGTCATATCCACTACGGCCTGTAACTACCCTTAATGTCCATGACAATAACATGGGTCATATCCACTACGGCCTGTAACTACCCTTATTGTCATGGACATTAACATGGGTCATATCCACTACGGCCTGTAACTACCCTTATTGTCATGGACATTAGCATGGGTCATATCCACTACGGCCTGTAACTACCCTTATTGTCATGGACATTAACATGGGTCATACCCACTACGGCCTGTAACTACCCTTATTGTCATGGACATTAGCATGGGTCATAGCCACTACAGCCTGTAACTACCCTTATTGTCATGGACATTAGCATGGGTCATACCCACTACAGCCTGTAACTACCCTTATTGTCATGGTCATTAGCACAGTTATTTTATTCTTGGTGCTCCTGCAGTTAAATGAACACCCACATACATTGTATTTTCTCCACACTGGAGGAAGAGAGATGGGAGAAAACAAGAGAGAGGAGAGCAGATAAAGGGGAGGAGAAATAGGCATGGGACACAGAGGAAGAAGAGAGGTTGGAGACAGAAAGAGTAGGAGAAACGTGAGAACTTGGAGACATAAAGGGGACAAAAGAAATGAGGAATGGGGGAAGAGAGGTTGGAGAAACAAAGAGCAGTAGAAAAGACGAGAGGAGAAGAAAGAAGAGAGAGGAGGCCACAGGACCTGCATGGCTTCTGTGCGGGTGATTTGTCATGGAGTCAGCTAAACGAGGCCATCTCATTTCCTGTTGACTGCAGGAAGCCCAGACGGTGGGGAGAGCCTGAGGTGATCAATCTCACCTGCTTTAATTGGTCTACACACCCACAGACAGGACTGGGCTCAAACACACACATATGCACACATATGGATACACACACGGACACACACACAGAGAGAGAGGCATGGACACACGCTCACACACACTCCTACAAACTCTCAGACAGGTTTAGTACAGACACTGAGATTCACACAAACAAGGTATTGTCCTTCGTCAGACGAGGGACCGGTATGACGTAGGAGTGACGCCACCTGTTGGAAACAATACCTTACTGTAACATACAGATCATGTTTAGCCTGTCGTGGTGATCAGATTTAAAGTGACATCATTCCAACAGTAGCACCATTATAACCTACACAATGGGGACAGTAACTCACTAAGGTGCATATAGGAAGACAATTTCCTCTGGGTTAGAATGAGGACAGTAGAACTCCCATAGCCCTCTTAGGAGAAAGACCGTTAGAATGAGTATATATAACTCCCATAGCCCTCTTAGGAAAAAGACAGGGTTAGAATGAGGACAGTAGAACTCCCATAGCCCTCTTAGGAGAAAGACAGGGTTAGAATGAGTATATATAACTCCCATAGCCCTCTTAGGAGAACGACAGGGTTAGAATGAGTATATATAACTCCCATAGCCCTCTTAGGAAAAAGACAGGGTTAGAATGAGGACAGTATAACTCCCATAGCCCTCTTAGGAGAAAGACAGGGTTAGAATGAGTATATATAACTCCCATAGCCCTCTTAGGTGAAAGACAGGGTTAGAATGAGGACAGTAGAACTCCCATAGCCCTCTTAGGAGAAAGACATGGTTAGAATGAGGACAGTAGAACTCCCATAGCCCTCTTAGGTGAAATACAGGGTTAGAATGAGGACAGTATAACTCCCATAGCCCTCTTAGGAGAAAGACAGGGTTAGAATGAGCATATATAACTCCCATAGCCCTCTTAGGTGAAAGACAGGGTTAGAATGAGGACAGTAGAACTCCCATAGCCATCTTAGGAGAAAGACAGGGTTAGAATGAGGACAGTAGAACTCCCATAGCCCTCTTAGGTGAAATACAGGGTTAGAATGAGGACAGTATAACTCCCATAGCCCTCTTAGGTGAAAGACAGGGTTAGAATGAGGACAGTATAACTCCCATAGCCCTCTTAGGAGAAAGACAGGGTTAGAATGAGTATATATAACTCCCATAGCCCTCTTAGGAGGAAGACAGGGTTAGAATGAGGACAGTATAACTCCCATAGCCCTCTTAGGAGAAAGACAGGGTTAGAATGAGTATATATAACTCCCATAGCCCTCTTAGGTGAAAGACAGGGTTAGAATGAGGACAGTAGAACTCCCATAGCCCTCTTAGGAGAAAGACAGGGTTAGAATGAGTATATATAACTCCCATAGCCCTCTTAGGAGAAAGATAGGGTTAGAATGAGTATATATAACTCCCATAGCCCTCTTAGGAGAAAGACAGGGTTAGAATGAGGACAGTAGAACTCCCATAGCCCTCTTAGGAGAAATACAGTTTTAGAATGAGGACAGTAGAACTCCCATAGCCCTCTTAGGTGAAAGACATGGTTAGAATGAGGACAGTAGAACTCCCATAGCCCTCTTAGGAGAAAGACAGGGTTAGAATGAGTATATATAACTCCCATAGCCCTCTTAGGTGAAAGACAGGGTTAGAATGAGGACAGTAGAACTCCCATAGCCCTCTTAGGAGAAAGACAGGGTTAGAATGAGTATATATAACTCCCATAGCCCTCTTAGGAGAAAGATAGGGTTAGAATGAGTATATATAACTCCCATAGCCCTCTTAGGAGAAAGACAGGGTTAGAATGAGGACAGTAGAACTCCCATAGCCCTCTTAGGAGAAAGACAGGGTTAGAATGAGTATATACAGTGCCTTGCGAAAGTATTCGGCCCCCTTGAACTTTGCGACCTTTTGCCACATTTCAGGCTTCAAACATAAAGATATAAAACTGTATTTTTTTGTGAAGAATCAACAACAAGTGGGACATAATCATGAAGTGGAACGACATTTATTGGATATTTCAAACTTTTTTAACAAATCAAAAACTGAAAAATTGGGCGTTCAAAATTATTCAGCCCCTTTACTTTCAGTGCAGCAAACTCTCTCCAGAAGTTCAGTGAGGATCTCTGAATGATCCAATGTTGACCTAAATGACTAATGATGATAAATACAATCCACCTGTGTGTAATCAAGTCTCCGTACAAATGCACCTGCACTGTGATAGTCTCAGAGGTCCGTTAAAAGCGCAGAGAGCATCATGAAGAACAAGGAACACACCAGGCAGGTCCGAGATACTGTTGTGAAGAAGTTTAAATCCGGATTTGGATACAAAAAGATTTCCCAAGCTTTAAACATCCCAAGGAACACTGTGCAAGCGATAATATTGAAATGGAAGGAGTATCAGACCACTGCAAATCTACCAAGACCTGGCCGTCCCTCTAAACTTTCAGCTTATACAAGGAGAAGACTGATCAGAGATGCAGCCAAGAGGCCCATGATCACTCTGGATGAACTGCAGAGATCTACAGCTGAGGTGGGAGACTCTGTCCATAGGACAACAATCAGTCGTATATTGCACAAATCTGGCCTTTATGGAAGAGTGGCAAGAAGAAAGCCATTTCTTAAAGATATCCATAAAAAGTGTTCGTTTAAAGTTTGCCACAAGCCACCTGGGAGACACACCAAACATGTGGAAGAAGGTGCTCTGGTCAGATGAAACCAAAATTGAACTTTTTGGCAACAATGCAAAACGTTATGTTTGGCGTAAAAGCAACACAGCTCATCACTCTGAACACACCATCCCCACAGTCAAACATGGTGGTGGCAGCATCATGGTTTGGGCCTGCTTTTCTTAAGCAGGGACAGGGAAGATGGTTAAAATTGATGGGAAGATGGATGGAGCCAAATACGGGACCATTCTGGAAGAAAACCTGATGGAGTCTGCAAAAGACCTGAGACTGGGACAGAGATTTGTCTTCCAACAAGACAATGATCCAAAACATAAAGCAAAATCTACAATGGAATGGTTCAAAAATAAACATATCCAGGTGTTAGAATGGCCAAGTCAAAGTCCAGACCTGAATCCAATCGAGAATCTGTGGAAAGAACTGAAAACTGCTGTTCACAAATGCTCTCCATCCAACCTCACTGAGCTCGAGCTGTTTTGCAAGGAGGAATGGGAAAAAATGTCAGTCTCTCGATGTGCAAAACTGATAGAGACATACCCCAAGCGACTTACAGCTGTAATCGCAGCAAAAGGTGGCGCTACAAAGTATTAACTTAAGGGGGCTGAATAATTTTGCACGCCCAATTTTTCAGTTTTTGATTTGTTAAAAAAGTTTGAAATATCCAATAAATGTCGTTCCACTTCATGATTGTGTCCCACTTGTTGTTGATTCTTCACAAAAAAATACAGTTTTATATCTTTATGTTTGAAGCCTGAAATGTGGCAAAAGGTCGCAAAGTTCAAGGGGGCCGAATACTTTCGCAAGGCACTGTATAACTCCCATAGCCCTCTTAGGAAAAAGACAGGGTTAGAATGAGGACAGTAGAAATCCCATAGCCCTCTTAGGTGAAAGACAGGGTTAGAATGAGGACAGTAGAACTCCCGTAGCCCTCTTAGGAGAAAGACAGGGTTAGAATGAGGACAGTAGAACTCCCATAGCCCTCTTAGGTGAAAGACAGGGTTAGAATGAGGACAGTAGAACTCCCATAGCCCTCTTAGGTGAAAGACAGGGTTAGAATGAGGACAGTAGAACTCCCGTAGCCCTCTTAGGAGAAAGACAGGGTTAGAATGAGGACAGTAGAACTCCCATAGCCCTCTTAGGAGAAAGACAGGGTTAGAATGAGTATATATAACTCCCATAGCCCTCTTAGGTGAAAGACAGGGTTAGAATGAGGACAGTAGAACTCCCATAGCCCTCTTAGGAGAAAGACAGGGTTAGAATGAGTATATATAACTCCCATAGCCCTCTTAGGTGAAAGACAGGGTTAGAATGAGGACAGTAGAACTCCCATAGCCCTCTTAGGTGAAAGACAGGGTTAGAATGAGGACAGTAGAACTCCCGTAGCCCTCTTAGGAGAAAGACAGGGTTAGAATGAGGAAAGTAGAACTCCCATAGCCCTCTTAGGTGAAAGACAGGGTTAGAATGAGGACAGTAGAACTCCCATAGCCCTCTTAGGAGAAAGACAGGGTTAGAATGAGGACAGTAGAACTCCCATAGCCCTCTTAGGTGAAAGACAGGGTTAGAATGAGGACAGTAGAACTCCCATAGCCCTCTTAGGAGAAAGACAGGGTTAGAATGAGTATATATAACTCCCATAGCCCTCTTAGGAAAAAGACAGGGTTAGAATGAGGACAGTAGAACTCCCATAGCCCTCTTAGGTGAAAGACAGGTTTAGAATGAGGACAGTAGAACTCCCATAGCCCTCTTAGGAGAAAGACAGGGTTAGAACTAGTATATAGAACTCCCATAGCCCTCTTAGGAGAAAGACAGGGTTAGAATGAGGACAGTAGAACTCCCATAGAGACAGGGTTAGTTGGCTACTGTAGCTCTTCCTTCCTCACGTTCCTCCTCCTCCCTGTTAACCTGCCAATATGGCATCACACACACACACACATACACACACGTGATTGCCGTTAACTGGTGTAATAATTGTGTCGGGGTGAGAGAGGGCCGCAGACAGCGGGGAGTCTGGGAGAGAGGTGGGTGTGTGTGTGGGACGACCATATGCATTTCACTCTGCCTCTCTTTGTCTGAGCGGGAGAAAACGATAAACACAACACACAGCGAGCAGGCTTTATACGGTAACCTACCGAATAGAATCTTAATGCTCTCTCAATGCCATTTCTATCAGGAGATTCCAGTCAGACACTGGTGTTGTGAGGGATTGGTGGAGGAAGCTGTCATATTGCCATCTAGTGGCGATATGAGGCTCTACTGGTGCCTTGGGCATATTGTACAGCAACCTCGTCCATGGGGTTGCAAAATTCCAGTGACTTCTCCAAAATTACCAGGTTTTTCAGGAATCCTGGTTGGAAGATCTCCAGAATCATGGGGGGAATAAGCAGGAAATCCGGTGTCCTCCAACCAGGACTTCTGGAAAACCATAGCATTTTGTGGAAGTCACCATCATTTTTCAACCCTACTCGTCCCTGAGTTCTGTTACTGGAGAGAGAGTTGACTGGAGGACTAGATTCCTTGTCCAGGGTCATTGAGGTGAATGTGTACTGCAGTGCTGACTGTGCTGATGTCACATAATGTCATCAGTTGGCTAAGCACTGTCAAGACTGGAGTTATGTGTTTTATTGGGTGATTGGAAGTATTGACACACACACCACACACACACTTGTGCACAGACTTAGGCACACACACTCATCTCCAACAGTGTGTGTCCGGTCTCAGCAAGGTATGGCCTCCTTGGTGGCCAGAGTAATGGGAATTGGCCACGGCTGATAGGCCGGGGCCCAGGGGGAATTCTGGGAGATTTTAAATAGTTTATAATCTTTTTTGGCACGCTCTCTCTCCAGCATCCCACTCCAAATAGAAGTTTCCCTTAGGCACAGATCGAGGATCAGCTGAGCCTCTCCAAGTCCTAACCTTAATCATTTGGGAGGACACATAAAACACACCTCAGATCATCGTCCTTCTACCTCTGAAAACAAGCATTATCGTTATATTTTCAATACAGTAGATTAACAAGATGGGAGTTATATTAGATTTAGAGGGCACATTATTGGTGTAAGTGAGTTCTGAATGTTATTTTTATATCAACATACACAGGGAGGGTACTGCGCAGACGATTATCCAGCACTAAGCCTCGGGCTCCGACATCTGTTTCCTAAAGATAGTCAATTAGATGCTGTCTAGCACAATCAACGGCAGTCTCTACTAATAAACTGGGGTTTTAGTGCGACTAGAAGAGCCGTTGGATCTAGAAGAGCTGCTGCTCTCTGAGTCTGTCTCTTCACTAGTGGGTGTGTGGACTGATCAGTGATGGAGCCAGATCTGTGTGTGTGTGTGTGTGTGTGTGTGTGTGTGTGTGTGTGTGTGTGTGTGTGCGTGTGTGTGTGTGTGTGTGTGTTCGTGGCTTGGGTGTCAGTCTCATTAGCACATGGACTAATGAAGACTTCCTGTTGATGAGCCATTAAACCACTGACTGACTGTCCATCCCACTAGTCATTATATTTCTGCTGCTGGACTAGCAAAACCATGGAACAGCTCTCGAATTATGGGACCTAATCTCCTTATTAAGAGTGAGCAATGCCTGCTGGCTGCCTCGGTGTGTGTGAAGGGGGGATGTCTGTGGAGTCTGGACAGGGCCGAGACGACCTCCGGACAGTGTGTGTGTGTGTGTGTGTTAGGGGGATGAGTCTGAATGTGTGTGTGTGGAGGATGAAGACTGCTAATCAGATTTGCACGGTTATTAATTTGTATTTCCCAGACCGGAGCAGCGGCGTCCCACCACCATCACCACAGTGTTGCCGAGGTGTTTCCGTGGTGATGAGACTCATGCTTTGCCCTGTGACATCATCTTCCCTGGGTGTTCTGCTCTCTCTCTTTGTGTCCCAAATGACACCCGATTCCCTTCATTGTGCACTGCTGTTGACCAGGGTCTATAAGGAATAGGGTGGCATTTAGGACCTACTCACTGTCATTACCCAAACAACCTTTTTCAACAAATGTCATTTTGGATTCCACCATAGTAAACATATTATCTCAAACAGACCTCATTATTGAATTCTTATCCGTTGAATAGGAAAGTTTCTAGGTTTAAAGGAGTTCATTTTAGTCGTGATTTAGTTGTAGACAGAATAGAGATTTAAATGACCTGGGCCAGTCACAGCTCCAGAAGTAGCCAAGACACTGGCTTACAGTAGTATTATTATGATGATGTGGGCAACTTGGCATTGTCAGAAGAACTGAGGTACACCATTATGTGTTGTCAAATTATTAACTGAAACTTACTCTATCTCCTGTACCCTACTGCTACTGTGGAGGTGGCTTCCACCTTCTGACAGTTACTGTAGCTCCTGTACCCTACTGCTACTGTGGAGGTGGCTTCCACCTTCTGACAGTTACTGTAGCTCCTGTACCCTACTGCTACTGTGGAGGTGGCTTCCACCTTCTGACAGTTACTGTAGCTCCTGTACCCTACTGCTACTGTGGAGGTGGCTTCCACCTTCTGACAGTTACTGTAGCTCCTGTACCCTACTGCTACTGTGGAGGTGGCTTCCACCTTCTGACAGTTACTGTAGCTCCTGTACCCTACTGCTACTGTGGAGGTGGCTTCCACCTTCTGACAGTTACTGTAGCTCCTGTACCCTACTGCTACTGTGGAGGTGGCTTCCACCTTCTGACAGTTACTGTAGCTCCTGTACCCTACTGCTACTGTGGAGGTGGCTTCCACCTTCTGACAGTTACTGTAGCTCCTGTACCCTACTGCTACTGTGGAGGTGGCTTCCACCTTCTGACAGTTACTGTAGCTCCTGTACCCTACTGCTACTGTGGAGGTGGCTTCCACCTTCTGACAGTTACTGTAGCTCCTGTACCCTACTGCTACTGTGGAGGTGGCTTCCACCTTCTGACAGTTACTGTAGCTCCTGTACCCTACTGCTACTGTGGAGGTGGCTTCCACCTTCTGACAGTTACTGTAGCTCCTGTACCCTACTGCTACTGTGGAGGTGGCTTCCACCTTCTGACAGTTACTGTAGCTCCTGTACCCTACTGCTACTGTGGAGGTGGCTTCCACCTTCTGACAGTTACTGTAGCTCCTGTACCCTACTGCTACTGTGGAGGTGGCTTCCACCTTCTGACAGTTACTGTAGCTCCTGTACCCTACTGCTACTGTGGAGGTGGCTTCCATCTTCTGACAGTTACTGTAGCTCCTGTACCCTACTGCTACTGTGGAGGTGGCTTCCACCTTCTGACAGTTACTGTAGCTCCTGTACCCTACTGCTACTGTGGAGGTGGCTTCCACCTTCTGACAGTTACTGTAGCTCCTGTACCCTACTGCTACTGTGGAGGTGGCTTCCACCTTCTGACAGTTACTGTAGCTCCTGTACCCTACTGCTACTGTGGAGGTGGCTTCCACCTTCTGACAGTTACTGTAGCTCCTGTACCCTACTGCTACTGTGGAGGTGGCTTCCACCTTCTGACAGTTACTGTAGCTCCTGTACCCTACTGCTACTGTGGAGGTGGCTTCCACCTTCTGACAGTTACTGTAGCTCCTGTACCCTACTGCTACTGTGGAGGTGGCTTCCACCTTCTGACAGTTACTGTAGCTCCTGTACCCTACTGCTACTGTGGAGGTGGCTTCCACCTTCTGACAGTTACTGTAGCTATTTTACTCTACTGCTGCTATAGTTTTTTATAATTTATGGGCAATTCACAACATATATTGTGATTACATTTTTTTTTAAAACAAATCTAAATAAACTTTGTTGTACAATTAAAGGTTTTCAAACACTCAGCAATAATCGAATGGATTTGGGGTTTGTGCAATGATACCCAGGCTAAATATAATCCTTCCACAACCATAATACCCATTCATTATTTTATTATTTTATCAAAATAGTTTAATCTGTTTTTTTTTGCTATTGTCACTGATTTGGCTTTCAAGTCGGTCTATGAAAATGTACCTTTTGTTACAAATTTAACCAGAACCATACACAATCCACATTCACTAATCATGACTAACTTATTGTAGCAGGCATTAGGCTATAGAAAATTAGCACAGGTCTCATCAACAATCTCTCCAGCCCATGTGCTATTGAGTAGCCAGCTAATCTTTACATTTCAAGTTTAGCCAACTTGGCTCTATTTTCTAGCTAACAAGGTTGACAGTTGAATTGTTATGAACACACCCTTCTGTCTGTCTCCATCTGTCTGAACAGCGTGCTATTCTGTCCACTCTGTTCAGATGTTGAAATCAAGTGTGTTCAGTATTTCTCAGAATGACAGTGAGTTGACAATTCCTTATATATTGGTGTTTTATTGCACATTTATAAAACACAGACATGACAGCTAGTATAAAAGTCTTTGGTTAAAACACTGCTAGCGGTACGTGGTACAGCAATCCCGCGCACGACAAACTGAGTTTTCATTTTCCAGAACCAATGTTCGTTGCTACTCCGGTTTTAGTAGTGTCTGCTCTGTGTGCAGTTTGAGAAGTTGAGACATAAAAAGGGTATTGGTAGAGAAGGGAACTTCTCTTCTCTGACAATAAAATAAAGTCTCTGTGTTTCGGTGACCTCAGATGCAAAAAATCGTGTTTCGGTGACCTCAGATGCAAAAAAATCGTGTTTCGGTGACCTCAGATGCATAAAATCAAGTTGAAACCGCTTCTCAGAGAGGAAGAAGGAATCTCATCTTTGTTGTTGTGAGTGGCAGGGGGAGGGGCTTTGTGTGTGTGTGTGTGTGTGTGTGTGTGTGTGAGAGAATGGGAAGGTGCACACAGCACAGAAGGGAGCGAAGGAGGCGAAACCAAAAAGACTACATGAAAACAACATTGTGATCCAGGCATGTGGAATATCATGCAGCCCTACTGTGGAGGTGGCTTACAACTTTTGAAGATACAATGGGTCATTAGACTTATGTAAATATGTTTGTTGCCTGGCAACAGCCTGCTTGGCTACAGAGTGTGTGCGTGGGCATACGTGTATGTGTGTAAAGTAGGTAGAATGCCACAAAGTTGGCACCAGACTGTAGTATTAATTGAATGGACTTAATTCCATCATCAACATTCCTTTGAATGTTATCAGCCAATTTGATAAATATGTTACCTGGTTGTTAGGTCAATGTCTGGGTTAGCACCTGCACGTTAGCTAAGCGTCTGGACAAGCAGTTGAGTTACCTCAGTTGACTGCATGGTGACACAAGGCCAAGTCCTGAGGCTCAGCTCCAGATGGTTATTTGGACAGAGAGCGGCTTCGACTGCATCCATCCGTCCTCTCCCCAACATTATTCAAACGTTATCGCTCTCACCAACTAAAATCCATCTGTGCTCACACACACCAATCCAGATCCATCAAGTTGCTGTGCATATTGAGACAATGACAATCGTAACAGGACATGATGTATCTTCTTGGTCTTCATGGAACGTTGACGCTGCAACTTGGGTTCTCGATCAATAACAACAACAAAAAATGCACATTTATTAAACGTTGTCAGCACTAATTATATTTAGAGTTATTGAGGGGTATTTAGTGATGTTCTGTGTATTTTAAGATGGGCTGGATGCCTGGTAGTCATTGTAGGCTCAACTTAAATTAGTCTACTATAGAATTTTTAGGAGACCTCTCCTTTTCTCTTACAGTTCACCTCTCTCACAGTTCAACTCTCTCACTCTCTCTCTCTCACCACCCCCCCCCCCCCCCCCCTTGCTGTCCCCCACTATAGACACCTAGAGCCTTCTACAGAGCCTTCTCTAGCCCTGCTGTCCCCCACTCTAGACACCTAGAGCCTTCTACAGGGCCTTCTCTAGCCCTGCTGTCCCCCACTCTAGACATCTAGAGCCTTCTACAGAGCCTTCTCTAGCCCTGCTGTCCCCCACTCTAGACACCTAGAGCCTTCTGCAGAGCCTTCTCTAGCCCTGCTGTCCCCCACTCTAGACACCTAGAGCCTTCTGCAGAGCCTTCTCTAGCCCTGCTGTCCCCCACTCTAGACACCTAGAGCCTTCTACAGAGCCCTCTCTAGCCCTGTTGTCCCCCACTCTAGACACCTAGAGCCTTCCACAGAGCCCTCTCTAGCCCTGCTGTCCCCCACTCTAGACACCTAGAGCCTTCTACAGAGCCCTCTCTAGCCCTGCTGTCCCCCACTATAGACACCTAGAGCCGTCTACAGAGCCCTCTCTAGCCCTGCTGTCCCCCACTATAGACACCTAGAGTCCAGACATCATAGGAGTCTACCCTGGCTCCGTCCTTCCATCCTTCCTTCCATCTCCCTTCCTTCTTGTTCATTCATTCATTTCCTTTCTTTCTTCATTCCTTCCCTTCTTCTGTTTAGCCTCTCCATCTTTCCTGCTTTCTTCCCTACCTCACTTTCTCCTTCCTTCCTTCCTTCCTTCCTTTCTTTCGTTATTTCGTTCGTTCGTTCGTTATTTCTTTTTCCCCTCCCGCTTTCTTCCCTACCTCACTTTCTCCTTCCTTCCATTGCTCCATAGTTCCAACTCTGAATAGATCTGTCCCCCTTCACCCTGACGTGAAGGATTTGATTTATTTGTGTATTTGTGTGTGTTAAGCTGTTGAGGACACACTCGCTCTTGCGTGGAGGTGTGTGTGTGTGTGTGTGTGAGACAGGCCTAGTGATTAACAGTGATTCCTTGACAGATGAGGTGTGTATGGTGCTCCCCAGCCCTTACATTGCTGTGTGAACCTATCTGACCAACTCGACAGCTAGTTAAACACTCACCCATGTAGATCGGAGGACGCCAGTGTTTTCAAGGACTTATCCTGAGCAGTTTGTCCAAGTTGTCCTGGAAACATCCTGGCACGTTATCGCCCTTTAACTCTTAACTTTTCTAAAAGTATGAATACAGTCTGCGCTCCAATTATTCTCTCCAAATGAGTTCCCAATACTACCACTAATTTCAGTAACGCAATTCCCCTCTGTTTATTTAATGGGAATACATTATCACCTCCTTATCATGGGTCTCAGCATCTGTGTACTGCAGCTAGTGGAACTACTTCTTACGTTCCTAGAGGGGTTAAATGAGGAAGACACATTTCAGTTGAAGGCATTCAGTCGTACAACTGACGAGGTATCTCCCTGTCCAGGCTAACATTGCTGTAGCCTTCCTGTACAGTTTCTCTAACGATGACTCAAGGTTCTCTAACATTGCACTAACATTCCTGTCCAGTCTCTGTTTCTCCCCATAGGTTTATCCAGGCTAATGTTGCCGCAACGTTCCTCTCCACTCTCTCTAACGTTCCCTCAACATTGTCCCCCCCCCAAGGTTCATCAATGAGACAGAGCAGAACATGGGTTCACCGGGGCAGGCCAAGCAGTGCCAGCTCCGGACCTTCCTGACCTACTACATCAACGACCTGTTCCTGCACCAGGTCAGAACAGAGATCAACAAGGAGATCCGGGCCGTCAGCAAGACAGCAGACCCACTGAAAGTCCTGGCTAGTGCTGATACTATGAAGGTCCTGGCGGTGCAGAGGCCCCTGCTGCAGGTGAGGGGGGCCGGGAACACATACTCGCAGGACACACACACACACACTCGCAGGACACACACACACTCGCAGGACGGACGGACACACATTCGCAGGACGGACACACACACATTCGCAGGACGGACACACACACACGCATCCAGCCCATCACTCGCAGGACAGACACACACACTCGCAGGACGGACACACACACACTCGCAGGACACGCATATTCACAAAATATGGTAAACATGGAAATCATACAACTGTCTGTGTGGACATATTTATACAGACATGTATGCTTACTTACTTCTGCTCATACTTTGTTTCCTGTTCACAACCTGTTCACAACCTATTCACAACCTGTTCACAACCTATTCACAAGATCAACATTCTTCTTAATTTATGTTATGGTGTACATTTCCATTAGAGTCATTTAGCAGACGTTCTTATACAGAGAGACTTACAGTTGGTGAATTCATCAGTTAGTATACGGCCAGGTAATAGTTTCCTTTGGACTTTGTGAGGTTTCCACAGCCACCTCTCTCGTTCTCTCTCTCGTTCTCTCTCTCGTTCTCTCTCTCATTCTCTCTCTCATTCTCTCTCTCTCTCGTTCTCTCTCTCATTCTCTCTCTCTCTCGTTCTCTCTCTCATTCGCTCTCTCTCGTTCTCTCTCTCATTCTCTCTGTCTCGTTCTCTCTCTCATTCTCTCTCTCTCTCTCGTTCTCTCTCTCATTCTCGCTCTCTCTCATTCTCGCTCTCTCTCGTTCTCGTTCAAATTTTCTCTTACACACACACACACACACACACACACACACACACACACACACACACACACACACACACACACAGTGATACTTGGCAGCCACCCACCTATCTCACAGAATCATAATTGTCTGAAACAGCATTTGATTCTCCCTGACCCCGTAGAAGCAGTTAATTGGTGGTTATAGAATATAGACACACACACACACCCCGGTACCCATTTCTTCCAGCACAGGAAGTGGGCCTATCATCTCCATGGATACCACTTACTGCTCATGCTCACCTAGCACCTCCCCTATTAAAGATGAGATCAATCATGAGATCAATCACTTCTCACAGCAATGTGTTCCCCAGATCAGATATGTAACAGTGGATGTTATGCATCTCAAAGCTAGTCTCTGTGAATACTCTACAGTAGTGTATAAAGAATGAGTCTTCTCATACGGCCGTATGCCGACACATTGACCGTTACCATAAATACCTACACTGTTGATTCTTCTTCTTCAGTGTCTACCTGCATGTTTAGGCTATAGCTATAGTGGCTGTGTTAATGTGTGGATGCTACTGTTAGTGTGTGTGTGTGTGTGTGTGACTGCGTATATGTGTGCGTGTACCTGTTTTAGTCAATTAGTCCAGAGATGGTGAAGTGTCGTCTAGAATACAGAGATGGCGAAGTGTCGTCTAGAATACAGAGATGGCGAAGTGTCGTCTAGAATACAGAGATGGTGAAGGGCCGTCTAGAATACAGAGATGGTGAAGGGCCGTCTAGAATACAGAGATGGCGAAGTGCCGTCTAGAATACAGAAATGGCGAAGGGCCGTCTAGAATACAGAGATGGTGAAGTGCCGTCTAGAATACAGAGATGGCGAAGTGTCGTCTAGAATACAGAGATGGCGAAGTGTCGTCTAGAATACAGAGATGGCGAAGTGTCGTCTAGAATACAGAGATGGTGAAGGGCCGTCTAGAATACAGAGATGGCGAAGGGCCGTCTAGAATACAGAGATGGTGAAGTGTCGTCTAGAATACAGAGATGGCGAAGGGCCGTCTAGAATACAGAGATGGCGAAGGGCCGTCTAGAATACAGAGATGGTGAAGGGCCGTCTAGAATACAGAGATGGCGAAGGGCCGTCTAGAATACAGAGATGGTGAAGGGCCGTCTAGAATACAGAGATGGCGAAGGGCCGTCTAGAATACAGAGATGGCGAAGGACCGTCTAGAATACAGAGATGGCGAAGGGCCGTCTAGAATACAGAGATGGCGAAGGGCCGTCTAGAATACAGAGATGGCGAAGGGCCGTCTAGAATACAGAGATGGCGAAGGGCCGTCTAGAATACAGAGATGGCGAAAGGCCGTCTAGAATACAGAGATGGCGAAGGACCGTCTAGAATACAGAGATGGCGAAGGGCCGTCTAGAATACAGAGATGGCGAAGGGCCGTCTAGAATACATGTGGCCCTCCGAGTGAGTTAAAGGGTAAGAGACATTATGTGGAATCTGTCACCATAAATGTTTCTGTGTGTGTCTATTTGTATTTATTATGGATCCCCATTAAGCAGCTCCTCTTCCTGGGATCCAGCAGTTTATACAATTTTAAAAACATAACAATACATTCACAGCTTTCACAACACACTGTGTGCCCTAAGGCCCCTACTCCACCACTACCACATATCTACAGTACAAAATCCATGCGTATGTGTGTGTATAGTGTTTATGTTATCGTGTGTGTGTGCACGAGCACGTGCATCTTTGTGTGTGTGTGTGTGTGAGAGAGAATGTCCAGTGCTTTATTATTATTTTTTTTTACATTTAGAAAGTTTACATAGAAAATACAAGTCAGCTGGATGTAACGAGGTCAGCTGGATGTAACGAGGTCAGCCGGATGTAACAAGGTCAGCTGGATGTAACGAGGTCAGCCGGATGTAACGAGGTCAGCCGGATGTAACGAGGTCAGCCGGATGTAACGAGGTCAGCCGGATGTAACGAGGTCAGGGTGATGTTGTGATTTCAGCGGGATGTAATGATGTCACACCAACAACAACAACAACGATAGTGTCTAATAAAACAAGTGTTACTCATGAATACATTTACTTACAACAGCCAGTGTGCTCTCCCACCTCTCAGGCAGCTTGTGAAAGCCAGCATGGATAGAATGCAATAATTGACTAATATTTGCCATATTGTAATAATTCTCATGTCATCATCATTTATTCCAACAACACTGTTTCCATCATCATTTATTCCAACAACACTGTTTCCATCATCATTTGTCGCAATAAAGTTCGACCCCAAAAAATCCCCCCCTGTCGAACAGATGACAATGTTGTCATCTGCCATTTTCATTGCACCTGTCACAATGATTTTATTTTGTGACATTGCATTTGACGGAAGAACCTGGGTCAATGGAAACCTGCCTTGTGTGTGTGTGTCTCTCTCTCTGTGTGTGTATGTGTGTGTCTCTCTCTCTGTGTGTGTATGTGTGTGTCTCTCTCTCTGTGTGTATATGTGTGTGTGTCTCTCTCTCTGTGTGTATGTGTGTGTCTCTCTCTCTCTCTGTGTGTCTCTCTTTCTGTGTGTGTGTCTCTGTGTGTGTGTGTGTGTGTGTGTGTGTGTGTGTGTGTGTGTGTGTGTGTGTGTATCCACTCCAGAATGTGTATGTAGGTGTGTTTTAAGACAGTGTGTGTATACACTCCAGAATGTGTATGTAGGTGTGTATTAAGACAGTGTGTGTATCCACTCCAGAATGTGTATGTAGGTGTGTTTTAAGACAGTGTGTGTCTGCCCCTCTGTCTTTGTTAACTCTCCATTCAGAGTGAGAGAATACTGACAGTTCATTACAGCTCCTGGCTCGGAGTTCACTGGCGTTTGTTTACGATTATGACTTCTCCTTAACGAGGACTGCGGCATCTTGCTAATTACACTGCTAGGCTAATGAGCCTCTCTCCAGTTAGCGGGAGCTCCATAAAACGCTCCTTTTGTTTGGGGTTTTGGCTTTTTTAATTACGCCAATCAAAGAGGCCTGCCTGCTCCTTCCTCAACTGCCAGATACACACATACAAGACCCAGGCCCTTGTGTGTGTGTGTGTGTGTGTGTGCGTGCGAGAGAAGTCCAACCGATCCCCACTGTGTCCTGGCTGGTTGGTCTCAGTGTGACAGCGGGCCACTACTTTTAATGGGCTACTCCAGTCCTCAGTGCTCCCTGCTCACTCAAGATGGCAGGTGGCTTTATGGAGGAAAGAGACTGAAGGAGATGATAAATGTCCCAGAGGTGGACAGCTATAGAACAATACATCCTTCTGTATCAGTGTTTTAAAGGGAAGCTGCTGTAGGTTAAAGGAGCTGTTCTTGCCGTTTAGATCATCACATTCCTTGTACGTGTTGGGTCTTTCTCAGGCCTAATGTAGATGGGAAATGGTGCATGCCTGCTGTTTGGGGGGGGGGGGGGGACACACAAGTGTGTTCCTACAGCAGGTGTTCTAAGAGTGGGGCCACACCACTGGCACTTGAACCAATGGGCTGAAGGCACAGAGAGACACATGTTGATACACTACATTAAACACACTCTCTACCTTGGCTGCCATCACACAGGAAACGGCAGGGGACCCCATTTATAGGTGCACCTGCCATCCACTCCACCACAACACACATGTATGTACATGGGGTTAGGGGGAAGGCATTAGTGGACATACCTGGTGGACACACAGAGTGGGTTGCTGTGTTTTGGGGCTTGGGGGGGAGATGTTGCTCCATCCAGACTCACATACAGCTGGGTAGCATTGTCATGGGGAGATGTACTGTACCACCACACTGTAGTGTTAGCTGTTACCATATAGGACAACACACCCTGGGATATCACGGGACGCCGTGGTAAATACAGGTCACTACTAGGCATTTACATCTTTACCTTTCTAGACCATTTGATACGTTATAGACATGGGCTCTGATACCATACAGGAACGATACATTATCTAGAGACATGGGCTCTGATACCATACAGGAACGATACGTTATCTAGAGACATAGGATCTGATACCATACAGGAACGATACGTTATCTAGAGACATGGGCTCTGATACCATACAGGAACGATACGTTATCTAGAGACATGGGCTCTGATACCATACATGAACAATACGTTTTCTAGAGACATGTGCTCTGATACCATACAGGAACGATACGTTATCTAGAGACATGGGCTCTGATACCATACAGGAACAATACGTTATCTAGAGACATGGGCTCTGATACCATACAGGAACGATACGTCATCTAGAGACATGGGCTCTGATACCATACAGGAACGATACGTTATCTAGAGACATGGGCTCTGATACCATACAGGAACAATACGTCATCTAGAGACATGGGCTCTGATACCATACAGGAACGATACGTTATCTAGAGACATGGGCTCTGATACCATACAGGAACGATACGTTATCTAAAGACATGGGCTCTGATACCATACAGGAACGATACGTTATCTAGAGACATGGGCTCTGATACCATACAGGAACGATACGTTATCTAGAGACATGGGCTCTGATACCATACAGGAACGATACATTATCTAGAGACATGGGCTCTGATACCATACAGGAACGATACGTTATCTAAAGACATGGGCTCTGATACCATACAGGAACGATACATTATCTAGAGACATGGGATCTGATACCATACAGGAACGATACGTTATCTAGAGACATGGGCTCTGATACCATACAGGAACGATACGTTATCTAGAGACATGGGCTTTGATACCATACAGGAACGATACGTTATCTAGAGACATGGGCTCTGATACCATACAGGAACGATACGTTATCTAGAGACATAGGCTCTGGAACGATACGTTATCTAGAGACATAGGCTCTGATACCATATAGGAACGATACGTTATCTAAAGACATAGGCTCTGATACCATACAGGAACGATACGTTATCTAGAGACAGACCCTTTGCTATGAGACTCGAAATTGAGCTCAGGTGCATCCTGTTTCCATTGATCATCCTTGAGATGTTTCTTCAACTTGATTGGAGTCCACCTGTGGTAAATTCAATTGATTGGACATGATTTGGAAAGGCACACACCTGTCTATATAAGGTCTCACAGTTGACAGTGCATGTCAGAGCAAAACCCAAGACATGAGGTCAAAGTAATTGTCGGTGGAGAATTATTTAAGGTCCCCAAGAACACAGTGGCCTCCATCATTCTTAAGTGGAATAGGTTTGGAACCACCAAGACTCTTCCTGAAGCTGACCTCCCGACCAAACTGAGCAATCGGGGAGAAGGGCCTTGGTCAGGGAGGTGAACAAAAACACGATGGTTTCCAGAGTTTCTCTCTGGAGATGGGAGAACCTTACAGAAGGACAACCATCTCTGCAGTACTCCATCAATCAGGCTTTTATGGTAGAGTGGCCAGACGGAAGGCACTCCTTAGTAAAAGGCACATGACAGTCCGCTTGGAGTTTGCAAAAAGGCACCTAAATACCATGAGAAACAAGATTTTCTGGTCTGATGAAACCAAGATTGAACTCTGTGGCATGAATGCCAAGTGTCATGTCTGGAGGAAATTTGGCACCATCCCTACGGTGAAGTATGGAGGTGGGAGCATCATGCTGTGGGGATGTTTTTCAGCGGCAGGGACAGGGATCGAGGCAACGATGAACGGAGAAAAGTACAGAGAAAAGTACAGGACCTCGAACTGTGGCGAAGGTTTACCTTCCAACAGGACAACGATTATAAGCACACAGCCAAGACAATGCAGGAGTGGCTTCGGGACAAGTGTCTGAATGTCCTTGACTGGCCCAGCCAGAGCCCGGACTTGAACCCAATCTAACATCTCTGGAGAGACCTGAAAATCGCTGTGCAGCAACACTCCCCATCCAACCTGACAGAGCTTGAGAGGATCTGCAGAGAAGAATGGGAGAAACTCCCCAAATACAGGTGTGCCAAGCTTGTAACGTCATACCCAAGAAGACTCAAGGCTGTAATTTCTGCCAAAGGTGCTTCAACAAAGTACTGAGTAAAAAGTACTTAGAATACTTATGTTAATGTGATATTTCTGTTTTATAAATGTTTGTTAAAAAATGTCTATAAAACAGTGTTTGGTTTGTCATTATGGGGTATTGTGATGTCATTATGGGGTATTGTGATGTCATTATGGGGTATTGTGTGTAGATTGATGAGGGGGGGAAAACATTTAATACATTTTAGAATAAGGCTGTAACGTAACAAAATCTTGAAAAAGTCAAGGGGTCTGAATACCTTCCCTAATGCACTGTATGTCAGTATATAGCACACAAATTCTGAATATCTCTCTCATATGGGCAGTCAATGAACTCTGACCTGATGATACTGACATGGGCTTGTGACTTTAGAGGGGGGTCAAGGTGAATGTAACACCCCAGTCCTGGAAAGAGACCTGATAACACATCCAACCGACATCATGTTTTCATATAGCAGCCATACCATAATAATAGTAATGATATGTTAAACATCCTCCCTATCACTAGGCCCCAGCAGTGTGTAAGGGGAGAGTGTGTATGATAGTAATGATGATATTAATATGAGACTGTATGGTTATCAGTCGGCCAGGACACAGGCCCTATGATAACACCAGTGTCATTTTAGTCCAGTATGTAGCGTGTATGATCCAATCATGTGTCTTTGTGATAACATGGACCCAGGTGATTGGTCAGAAGGCCCAGCAGGGGTTATAAATAAGAAAGAGGCATGTATACTCTGTCTCTCTCTCTTCTGTTGTTGCTCCTTCCTCTTGTTCTCCTCTCCCTGCCTGTTTACTGGTCATCTTTTTTCATTTCGTTTAACCCTCCTACCCTTTCTCTCCCTCTACCTTCCTTCCTCCTTCTCTCTCTCTCTGGTTAGTGGTGGTAGCAGTGTGATGCTATCTGTTCAGTGGTCCTGTTCCCCCTGATTGATTTATTTAATTAGTCTCCTCTATCCAGGAGGGTGGTCACTCTACAGACCAGAACTGGAGATTGGCTCCATTAATCTCTTGGATGGGGGTCCCTATACACACACACACACACACACACACACACACGTACACACACACACACACACACGTACACACACACACGTACACACACGCACGTACGCACACGTACACACACGTACGCACACGTACACACACACACGCACAAACACACGTACGCACACACACGCACAAACACACGTACGCACACGTACACACACACACACGTACATACACATACACATACACACACACAGGGAGACAGAGGCATGCATTCACACATACCAGGGTGATGAAGCCACCACTGAATCATATCCAGTAATTTTGCTCTTGAAATAATGTCGTGACGTTATGTCCATGTCTCCTGTTGTCCTGTTGTGACGTTATGTCCATGTCTCCTGTTGTGACGTTATGTCCATGTCTCCTGTTGTGACGTTATGTCCATGTCTCCTGTTGAGACGTTATGTCCATGTCTCCTGTTGTGACGTTATGTCCATGTCTCCTGTTGTCCTGTTGTGACGTTATGTCCATGTCTCCTGTTGTGACATTATGTCCATGTCTCCTGTTGTGACGTTATGTCCATGTCTCCTGTTGTGACGTTATGTCCATGTCTCCTGTTGTGACGTTATGTCCATGTCTCCTGTTGTCCTGTTGTGACGTTATGTCCATGTCTCCTGTTGTGACATTATGTCTCCTGTTGAGACGTTATGTCCATGTCTCCTGTTGAGACGTTATGTCCATGTCTCCTGTTGAGACGTTATGTCCATGTCTCCTGTTGTCCTGTTGTGACGTTATGTCCATGTCTCCTGTTGAGACGTTATGTCCATGTCTCCTGTTGAGACGTTATGTCCATGTCTCCTGTTGAGACGTTATGTCCATGTCTCCTGTTGAGACGTTATGTCCATGTCTCCTGTTGTGACGTTATGTCCATGTCTCCTGTTGAGACGTTATGTCCATGTCTCCTGTTGAGACGTTATGTCCATGTCTCCTGTTGAGACGTTATGTCCATGTCTCCTGTTGTGACGTTATGTCCATGTCTCCTGTTGAGACGTTATGTCCATGTCTCCTGTTGAGACGTTATGTCCATGTCTCCTGTTGAGACGTTATGTCCATGTCTCCTGTTGTGACGTTATGTCCATGTCTCCTGTTGAGACGTTATGTCCATGTCTCCTGTTGTGACGTTATGTCCATGTCTCCTGTTGTGACGTTATGTCCATGTCTCCTGTTGAGACGTTATGTCCATGTCTCCTGTTGTGACGTTATGTCCATGTCTCCTGTTGTGACGTTATGTCCATGTCTCCTGTTGAGACGTTATGTCTCCTGTTGTGACGTTATGTCCATGTCTCCTGTTGTGACGTTATGTCCATGTCTCCTGTTGAGACGTTATGTCCATGTCTCCTGTTGAGACGTTATGTCCATGTCTCCTGTTGTGACGTTATGTCTCCTGTTGTGACGTTATGTCCATGTCTCCTGTTGAGACGTTATGTCCATGTCTCCTGTTGAGACGTTATGTCCATGTCTCCTGTTGAGACGTTATGTCCATGTCTCCTGTTGTGACGTTATGTCCATGTCTCCTGTTGTGACGTTATGTCTATGTCTCCTGTTGTGACGTTATGTCCATGTCTCCTGTTGTGACGTTATGTCCATGTCTCCTGTTGAGACGTTATGTCCATGTCTCCTGTTGTCCTGTTGTGACGTTATGTCCATGTCTCCTGTTGAGACGTTATGTCCATGTCTCCTGTTGAGACGTTATGTCCATGTCTCCTGTTGAGACGTTATGTCCATGTCTCCTGACTCTGTGTGTGTGTGTGGATTCTGTACAAGCCAAGGCCAAACCAAAGCCATAATCACATTAAACATCCAATCCAAGCTGTTTGTTCACACTGTGGGATGTTAAGTGCCGTTCAGATTCGTTACCAGCCAGCCTATTCCCTACATGGTGCACTTCTTTTGACCAGCACCTATAGGGTTCTGGTGATGAGTAGTGCACTGTATAGGGAATAGAAGGCCATTTTGGGACACAGCCCAGTAATGTATCCATTGAAGGGTGTTTGTGTTAACCTCTTGACTGGGGCTGGATGGAACGCTGATTACATCTGTAGCCACGTCATTTGCCGGAGTGCACCCTGAATTACAGATGTGTTCATATGCCAATGGTCTGCTAATGAATTTGACCTTTTTAATTTACCTCTGCTTATTTACATGCACACACACACACACTATCCCACCTTCCCACCCTGCCACCCCCACAAACGGTTGTCTAATGACACTGACCTTTTTTATTCGGTGTGTTTGTTGATGTGTTTATCAGCTGCCTGCTGATTGGCTCCTGCGGTGGTGGGTTGGGAAGCCCATTATGAAGTGCCTCTCACGGCCGGGGGGGCAACAACAGGCAATCACAGAACAATCCCCAGTTAGCTGCATTGTGTTGATGTGTGATTGGGACCACAGGACTCCTCTGGGTGTCTGAGAGAGCACAGGACGAAGGTGGGGAGACAGCCTGGGTGTCTGAGGGAGCACAGGACGAAGGTGGGGAGACAGCCTGGGTGGATGCACACACTCATTGGACACACACGTGGATCCACACATTTGAACACAGATATTTTACATTCTCAGACACAGGCTCAACCCAAAACTGTGGACACAGATTTACCTATAAACACACACACCCCACAGGTTTACCTATAAACACACACACCACAGGTTTACCTATAAACACACACACACCACAGGCTTACCTATAAACACACACACACCACAGGCTTACCTATAAACACACACACACCAAAGGTTTACCTATAAACACACACACACCACAGGTTTACCTATAAACACACACACACCACAGGTTTACCTATAAACACACACACACCACAGGTTTACCTATAAACACACACACCCCACAGGTTTACCTATAAACACACACACCCCACAGGTTTACCTATAAACACACACACACACCACAGGTTTACCTATAAACACACACACCACAGGTTTACCTATAAACACACACACACCACAGGTTTACCTATAAACACACACACCCCACAGGTTTACCTATAAACACACACACACCACAGTTTTACCTATAAACACACACACACCACAGGTTTCCCGAAAACACACACACACCACAGGTTTACCTACAAACACACAAACCCCACAGGTTTCCCTATAAACACACACACTAGTAAACTCAAGTTATTCTGGTGTTTACGACTAAATGAGATTCCACCGTAAAAAAACAATATGGTGGAACGCCCAACTTTCTAGGGCCTTATGCAATATAACAATCCATTTAGATGTGATTCAACCCACATGTTGTTTGGGATGCATCGCTCCTTTATCTGTCATAAAACAGATTGAGCCTAACCACCTCGTTGACAATTTTACAGCTGTTAAAAATTTTGATTTTGCACCTTATCAAAATGAATAAATTTCTACGATTTGGTCTGTACCTAAAATCCCTTTTACAGTATATCTAGAGAGAGAGGGAGAGAGACGGACGGTTTGACTCAAAGTAGAACCGGCTCCTAGCAGTGTGGCTGCTGAAGGATAGTGTGTGTTGGGACAGATAACACTACTGTTTGTCTGAGGAAAGAGGAGCAGGAAGTTGGAATGTCAGACCTGTTAAAAACGGTCTCCTGGTTTGAAGGAAAAGGGAGTTTACTTTGAGCCCATGATACAAGATCCAGCTGTCATGTGGCTTGATGAAAAATAACATGATGTGTGTGGTGCTATGATAATGAATCTCATTGTACACTTACAGACACCCATAGTACACACACACACACACACACACTCACTCTCTCTCGCTCTCTCTCTCTCACACACACACACACACACACGTACGTACACACACACACGACCCCGCTGAGTGAACATCTCCATCTATAACCTGATCACCCAACTCAGTGGTTGCCATGGGTGATGCTTTGAGTGGGCGTGTTCCACCTCCGCCCCTCCTCCAGACTGTAATGATGCGACCATCACCGTGGTAACCCCCTGAGGAGAAAGGAGGGAGAGAGAGAAAGGGATGTGTGTGTGTACATCTTCATTAGCACCGTGGTGATATGTATTTCATTGCCTTCTGTGGGGGGGTCCATCTCTGTGCTCCATTAGGTCCATATGGAACCCTTTTGGGAGTACACACATTACACACACACATTACACACACACACACAAACACACACAGTACACACACACACACACACACACAGTACACACACAACACACACACCCACAGTACACACACAACACACACACACCCACTGTACACACACACACAGTGCACACACAACACACACAACACACACACCCACAGTACACACACAACACACACACACCCACTGTACACACACACACAGTGCACACACAACACACACACACACACACACACCCACAGTACACACACACACAGTGCACACAGTACACACACATACACAGTACACACACACACAGTACACACACCGGACGTGTTCACCGGACGTGCTACCTGTCCCAGACCTGCTGTTTTCAACTCTCTAGAGACAGCAGGAGCGGTAGAGATACTCTTAAGGATCGGCTTTGAAAAGCCAACTGACATTTACTCCTGAGGTGCTGACTTGTTGCACCCTCTACAACTACTGTGATTATTATTATTTGACCATGCTGGTCTTTTATGAACATTTGAACATCTTGGCCATGTTCTGTTATAATCTCCACCCAGCACAGCCAGAAGAGGACAGGCCACCCCTCATAGCCTGGTTCCTCTCTAGGTTTCTTCCTAGGTTCAGTACACAAACACACACAGTACACAAACGTACACAGTACACAAACGTACACGCACACAGTACACACACACACACAGTACACACACACACACACAGTACACAAACACACACAGTACAAACACCCACAGTACACAAACATACACCGTACACACACACACACACAGTACAAACACAAACACACAGTACACCCACAGTGCACACAGTGCACACACACACAGTACACAAACACACACATTACACACGCTCACAGACACTTTCAGACACACACAGTGTACACAGTACACACACACACACACGACCCCACTGAGTGAACATCTCTACATCTATAACCTGATAACCCAACCCAGTTGTTGCCATGGGTGATGCTTTGTTGTGGGCAGGTTCCGCCGCCTCCCCTCCACCGGGGTGTAATGATGCTGCCATCACCGTGGTAACCCCCCGAGGAGAAAGGAGCGAGGGTTGATTACGAGGTTTGACAGAATGCTGTCTGGGGAAACCACAGCATTCTCAGGATTAGTGTTAGGGTCGGAGACACAACTCAGTGTGTGTGTGTGTGTGTGTGTGTGTTGGGGAGCCATCTGTTAAAAGGTGAGTGTGAAATAAGCACACACAGCATCCAAGGCGATGGTGGTGATGATGATAAGGGTTTTAACCCACCCTGACAAAGCGCATTCTGCTCTTTCATGTTGTGACCCCCCCCCCCTGTGGATACAGTCAAATACACAAGATTGTCATCTTACTGCATGTGGCATGTCTAGCTGGGCACTGTTGAATAGCGGACACCGGGTTACTGACATTTCCCCAGATTTCCCACTCCCTTTTCCCGGGATAAACAACAGTGAGAACCCGGTAAATGATAATAAATATTATGTTGCTAAATAGAACTGTTAAATGATATGCTGTGTGTCTGTGTTCTCTATGGACCACGGCCTACTCTGCTATCTGCATGATGAATCATCACCGCTCCGAGTGGGGGGACACCTCGCATCTCCTTATGGAACGCAGTTTACAATGCATGTTTCATCTCATCCTGGTCACTTCTTTTCTTGTGAACGGTGGGACTACATTTGCTGCAGCACAGCTTATGCTACATTAATATCAAGATTGCATGCGTATCTAATTTACACATTTCCATCTGGCTTTTGGGGGTCGCCTTATTTTTTCATTGTAAAGATGCAAAATTGCAGCTGCAGAGTTTCACAACAGCCTATCACTCGAATATCATTGCTGCAGAGTTTTACAACAGGAATTCTCTCAACCAGCTTCACCTTGAATGCCTCTACAACAGTCTTGATTGGGTTAAAGTCAGGTGATTGTGGAGGCCAGGTCATCTGATGCAGCACTCTATCACTCTCCTTCTTGGTCAAATAGCCCCTACACAGCCTGGAGGTGTGTTGGGTCATTGTCCTGTTGAAAGACAAATGATAGTCCCACTAAGCGCAAACCAAATGAGATGGCGTTTTGCTGCAGAATGCTGGGGTAGCCATGCTGGTTATTTTTAAATGTTTTTAATTGAGGCTTTATTTAACTAGGCAAGTCAGTTAAGAACAGCAAAACACCAGTCTCAACGTCAACAGTGAAGAGGTGACTCTGGGATGCTGGCCTTCTAGGCAGAGTTGCAAAGACAAAGTCATATCTCAGACTGCCCAATAATAAGAAAAGATTGATGGGCAGAAGAACACAGACACTGGACAGAGGAACTCTGCCTAGAAGGCCAGCATCCCAGAGTCACCTCTTCACTGTTGACGTTGAAACCGGTGTTTTGCGGTTACTATTTAATAAAGCTCCCCAGTTAAGGACTTGTGAGGCATCTGTTTCTCAAACTAGATACTCTGATGTACTTGTCCTTTTGCTCAGTTGTGCATCGGGGCCTCACCCTCTTTTTATTCTGGTTAGAGCCCGTTTGCACTCTTTTGTGAAGGGAGTAGTACACAGCGTTGTACCAGATCTTCAGTTTCTTTGCAATTTCTCGCATTGAAGAGCCTTCATTTCTCAGAACAAGAATAGACTGACGAGTTTCAGAAGAAAGTTCTTTGTTTCTGGCCATTTTGAGCCTGTAATCGAATCCTCAAATGCTGATGCTCCAGACACTCAACTAGTCTAAAGAAGGCCCGTTTTATTGCTTCTTTAATCTGAACAACAGTTTTCAGCTGTGCTAACATAATTGCAAACGGGTTTTCTAATGATCAATTAGCATTTTAAAATGATAAACTTGGATTAGCTAATACAACCTGCTATTGGAACACAGGAGTGATGGTTGCTGATAATGGGCCTCTGTACGCCTATGTAGATATTCCAAAAGAAATCAGCCGTTTCCAGCAACAATGGTCATTTATAACATTAACAATGTCTACACTGTATTTCTGATCAATTTGATGTTATTTTAATGGACAGAAAAAATTTGCTTTTCTTTCAAAAACAAGGATTTTTCCAAGTGACCCCAATCTTTTGAACGGTAGTGTATATACACCCACACCCACACAGTGCTTTCGGAAAGTATTCAGACCCCTTGACTTTATCCACATTTGCAACAGTACTACGACCCAAAACACAGAAGTCCATCAACAACAGTGGCCCAGTCAGTCCTGACCTCAATCCGATTGAGATAGTGTGGCATGACCTCGAGAGTGGTTCACACCAGACATCCCAAGAATATTGCTGAACTGAAACAGTTTTGTAAAGAGGAATGGTCCAAAATTTCTCCTGACCGTTGTGCGGGTCTGATCAGCAACTACAGAAAATGTTTGGTTGAGGTTATTGCTGCCAAAGGAGAGTCAACCAGTTATTAAATCCAAGGGTTCACATACTCTTCCCACCCTGCACTGTGAATGTTTACACGGTGTGTTCAATAAAGACATGAAAACATAGAATTGGTTGTGTGTTATTAGTTTAAGCAGACTGTGTTTGTTGAGAAATCCAGGTCATTTCAAAGGGTTCGCATACTTTTTCATGCCACTGTATATATCTCAATATATCAATGTGTTCTCCAACCTCTTTCAGGTAATTAATGCAATGCTGTATTAGCCTTCTATTTAGCTAATGAATGATGGGTTATGCGTAAGCTTCAAACTTACTGCCTTTGTCTCTTGGGCAGAATGCCCCTGCACTCCGCTGGCTTCTCTCCTTAGCTCATGCTGTCCTAGAAACTTATTTCATTTAACTGTTGATGAAGAGGGAGGAATGACAGTGGGAATGAAGTGACAATAGATAGAGGAGGTAGGCTAGTACGCACACAACATTACGGGAAATATTATAAAAGGTAGCCTATATACAGTGCCTTGCGAAAGTATTCGGCCCCCTTGAACTTTGCGACCTTTTGCCACATTTCAGGCTTCAAACATAAAGATATAAAACTGTATTTTTTTGTGAAGAATCAACAACAAGTGGGACACAATCATGAAGTGGAACGACATTTATTGGATATTTCAAACTTTTTTAACAAATCAAAAACTGAAAAATTGGGCGTGCAAAATTATTCAGCCCCCTTAAGTTAATACTTTGTAGCACCACCTTTTGCTGCGATTACAGCTGTAAGTCGCTTGGGGTATGTCTCTATCAGTTTTGCACATCGAGAGACTGAAATTTTTTCCCATTCCTCCTTGCAAAACAGCTCGAGCTCAGTGAGGTTGGATGGAGAGCATTTGTGAACAGCAGTTTTCAGTTCTTTCCACAGATTCTCGATTGGATTCAGGTCTGGACTTTGACTTGGCCATTCTAACACCTGGATATGTTTATTTTTGAACCATTCTATTGTAGATTTTGCTTTATGTTTTGGATCATTGTCTTGTTGGAAGACAAATCTCCGTCCCAGTCTCAGGTCTTTTGCAGACTCCATCAGGTTTTCTTCCAGAATGGTCCTGTATTTGGCTCCATCCATCTTCCCATCAATTTTAACCATCTTCCCTGTCCCTGCTGAAGAAAAGCAGGCCCAAACCATGATGCTGCCACCACCATGTTTGACAGTGGGGATGGTGTGTTCAGCTGTGTTGCTTTTACGCCAAACATAACGTTTTGCATTGTTGCCAAAAAGTTCAATTTTGGTTTCATCTGACCAGAGCACCTTCTTCCACATGTTTGGTGTGTCTCCCAGGTGGCTTGTGGCAAACTTTAAACAACACTTTTTATGGATATCTTTAAGAAATGGCTTTCTTCTTGCCACTCTCCCATAAAGGCCAGATTTGTGCAATATAGGCTGATTGTTGTCCTATGGACAGAGTCTCCCACCTCAGCTGTAGATCTCTGCAGTTCATCCAGAGTGATCATGGGCCTCTTGGCTGCATCTCTGATCAGTCTTCTCCTTGTATGAGCTGAAAGTTTAGAGGGACGGCCAGGTCTTGGTAGATTTGCAGTGGTCTGATACTCCTTCCATTTCAATATTATCGCTTGCACAGTGCTCCTTGGGATGTTTAAAGCTTGGGAAATCTTTTTGTATCCAAATCCGGCTTTAAACTTCTTCACAACAGTATCTCGGACCTGCCTGGTGTGTTCCTTGTTCTTCATGATGCTCTCTGCGCTTTTAACGGACCTCTGAGACTATCACAGTGCAGGTGCATTTATACGGAGACTTGATTACACACAGGTGGATTGTATTTATCATCATTAGTCATTTAGGTCAACATTGGATCATTCAGAGATCCTCACTGAACTTCTGGAGAGAGTTTGCTGCACTGAAAGTAAAGGGGATGAATAATTTTGCACGCCCAATTTTTCAGTTTTTGATTTGTTCAAAAAGTTTGAAATATCCAATAAATGTCGTTCCACTTCATGATTGTGTCCCACTTGTTGTTGATTCTTCACAAAAAAATACAGTTTTATATCTTTATGTTTGAAGCCTGAAATGTGGCAAAAGGTCGCAAAGTTCAAGGGGGGCGAATACTTTCGCAAGGCACTGTATATATTTTTTAACCTTTATTTAACTAGGCAAGTCAGTTAAGAACAAATTCTTATTTTCAATGACTGCCTAGGAACAGTGGGTTAACTGCCTATTCAGGGGCAGAACGACAGATTTGTACCTTGTCAGCTGGGGGATTTGAAATTGCAACTTTTTGGTTACTAGTCCAACGCTCTAACCACTAGGCTTCCCTGCCGCCCCATCAGCCTACTAATTCTAAACATTGAAAATATACCCTACTATATTTTCTTGCCTGTAATTGTCACTTTGTAGGCCGCGTGTCCTGCACCAGCATAGCATGTTCTCTCCCAGCTTCATGGTTTGAACAATGTCTGTAAAGCTAGTCCATGTAATACAGTATCATTCAATACAATACAGTAATAGACTGTAGTCCACATTATAGACTTTTGTGTTTTTCTGTCAGGCATAATGTGTGGTAGCCTATATATCAGGCTCTGTATTGGATAATGGCACAATTGTTGGGCGATGGATCATAAAATGTCTTTAATGTATGGCTCATCAGACTCCGGTAGCATAAGGCTTGAACTTTGTTACCGATCAAACCTCTAATCAAATCCATACATGTATATGTTTTATATGCTTTTAAATGTCACTTCCGGGTTTTGGTGGGAAATAACGGTGTTACCCTGGAGAAAAGTGATGGGTTGGAACATTTTGTAAAATACCGGGGAAATATTCAACCCTACTTGTGCACATGCTGTCGGCTTGACCCATACATTATCCAAACCCTTTCATTAGTTCATTGTGTATGATACTGTATGTGAATAAGAACACAATACATGTTGCTCTTTTTCCAGTCATAGAGAGCAGTTGTAAATAAGCATCTCTCTGTGAGGAACTATGACATTCCGCTCTCAATTTGTGCATCATTCCATTAGAGGAGAAGTAGTTGGTTGGATGCATTCACTGATGTAAACACTAACAGCGGGTGCTGATTGGCTGTGATCTGCACTTTAACTCACCAGAGAGGCCTTTGATTTGACGTGATCGGAGGTGACAGCTTGTGATAGGTGTTTTCCACTCTTCTATGAAGAGGCCTCGAGAAGAAGCTTTTTTTTTGTGGCATTTCATTGTCATGTGACTGTTTACATCTTAAATGGCGCCCTATTCCTATTATAGTGCACTACTTTTGACCAGGGCTCATAGCGTTCTGGTCAAAAGTAGTGCACTATGTAGGGGTTAGGGTGCCATTTGGACACAAACACTGAATCGTTCCTATGAAGTGAACACCAATCCTCAAACGGGAGGGAGGGAGAGAGATAAAGTTTATATTTCCATTTAGATTGAAGCAGGGCCTAACATGTCTAATGCCATCCAACCAAGGTTTGTTTGCAGAACTACTGTATGTGTTATTTACAATTTACTGCGTGAACACACGCACACCAGCACGCATACATGCACACTGGAACAAACACACACAGAAAGATAATCAACTATTTTACTACCTTACAAACACACGAACAAACACACATAGAAAGATAATCAACTCTTTTACAACCTTACACACACACACATGTGCATGCGCACAACCCCCCACCCCCCACCCCCACCCCCCACACACACACACACACTGGAACAAACACTTTTACAAAGAGAATCTACCCTTTCATAACCAAACACACAGCTCTCCCTCACTGGGGTAAAGGGGAGTCACACATGAGTAGGACAGCGTCTGGCAGACCATTCATCAACGTCAGCATGGCCTCACGCCTCTGAGACTCCCTCTGCACACGCCGGACGGCCCACATGCTTCTGCTACTTCAGTGTGTGTGTGTGTGTGTGTGTGTGTATGAGCATGAGCATGTTATTTGTGTTTGTAGTACCCTGCCCTGCAGACTTGAATGTGGGGTGACACGAGTCACAGCCGAGACAGGAGTCAGCGGTTTTGGGTCAGTGATGAGAGTGACGTGGCGGAACGCACAGGGTTAAATGCTCTGGCCCTCTCGATCCATGGGGGACGCCCCTCGATTAATGGGGAAACCCCTGACCCGTTTCAGGGGCACGACTGAGCCCCTTTACAGCCCTCTCCAGACCCCTCTCCAGGACCTTGAATGTGTGGATCTGTTCGTAACAGAGACAGGACAGCAGTACAGGGGTAGAAGATTTGGGATAGTTTCCATGTCAATTCAGTCTGTACATTTAATACCATTTAATTTGATCAATTCTACAGTTTCAGCAATATGGCAAGGCCTAGTAGTGGACCATTCAATAGAGAGCATCCACTGGGCACAGACGGCAGTTCAACGTCTAGTTTTGATTTACATTTGGTTGAGTTGTCAACTAACGTGAATTCAATGTGAAATCAACCAAAAATATCACCATCTCATTGGATTTATGTTAAAAGTTGGGACTTTTTTCTCATCCAATCTGTTTTCCGCGTTGATTCAACATCATCAATTATATTTTTGGGGTTGAGATTACATTGAAACAACGTTGATTCTACCAGTTTTTGACCAGTGTGCATCATGGCAGCTTTAAGTTCCTTTCGCTATTTCACTCAGGACACCCTGATGCACTCAAGGTCCAAAAATGCTCAATATGTCCTGAATCATCAAAGTCAGTGAGAGGAATGAGAGAAACTGTTCCTTAGATCAGTCTCGTTATAGGAAGATGACTAGTGTACTATTATCACACTAGAGCTTCAAAGTCATCAAGAACACATCCCGCCACTTACACCGGATACCTCCCCTGCTCTCGCCTGTATTCAGGAGTGTTTACAACTCTAATAACTGCTATTATCACCTGCTCAGGCATTTCTATGGCGATACCACTGCATTAACGGCGGCAGCCAATGACACGACAGTCTGAGTGCTCACTGTGCACTCTTTTCATCATTAGCTCTCAGAGATGGGGCCTTTCACACTCTGATGGAATTTATGCTGTTAAATTGCTGAATTTCTAGACCCATTTTGTGTATCGCCGGCCTCAATTAAATTTGCTTTCAGCTAGACTCCGACACAAAATAGAACAAAAGGAAGTACAAAGTGCAAGTCAGCCATGTTTCACTGTGTGTGTGTGTGTGCTTTGGTTTTAATGCATTTTATAGAGGAGTACTAGAGAGAGTGTGACTGTGAGTCTGTTGCTTAAAGCTAGAGTGTTTGTGGAAAGAGAGTGAGTTGTCAATAAAGTTGTCTCATGGGGAAAGTTTCACCAGCCCCCAGAATGCATTTCGTCTCCTCCTTGTGTAACAGTTAAATAAGATGGAGAGGTCCCACTGTTGTCAAGACCTCTGTGAATTCTCTCTCTCTTTCCCTGTCTCTCTCGCCCTTCGTCCCCCCCCACCCTCTCTCTCTCTCTCTCTCTCTCTCTCCTTCTCTCGCCCTTCGTCCTTCTCTCTCTCCCTCTCTCTCCTTCTCTCGCCCTTCGTCCCTCTCTCTCTCCCTCTCTCTCTCTCTCTCCTTCTCTCGCCCTTCGTCCCTCTCTCTTTCCCTGTCTCTCTCGCCCTTCATCCCCCTCTCTCCTTCTCTCAATCTGCGGCCCTTGATGACTGTTTAATGATTTCTGCTGCAAAGACGAATGGCTATGTTAAATGAGCAGAATTAGACAAGGCAAGCGGAGCCAGAGCATTTGTTCCAGGAGTAATGGATCTGGGATCCATTGTTTACCATTCCTGACCTGCTGATATCCAGCCTCACTAACTCATAGTAGGAGAGAGAAAGAATAGTGGACTTAGTGTTTAAACACCAAGGAAAGAGAGAAAAAGAAAGAGAGAGGTCAAAAGGGGAAGATTATATCATTCTTTTACGTTTTTTAGCAGCTGAAGGTGATTTGAAAGTGAAAGCTAACAGTTGTATGGCTGATTCATTGGAGTTGGCTTTAGTTCTTACCCAATAGCAGGATGGCCATCATCTCCTTGGCTCTCACAGCGACTCCTTCCATCGTCTCTGTGATGACAAATAGAGAAAGTCCTCTTCCTGGCTCCATCACACACTCACTGGGGATTCTGGACTGTGTGTGTACTGTGTGTGTACTGTGTGTGAACTATGTGTGTGTTCGACTGTGCACGTGCCTGTACGTCTGCTTGTGTCTAGAAGTTCCAGCCCTCCCCTGCTGAGTGAATGGGTCCCTGCTCTCCTCCGACACGCTGGCAGGGGGCCGTGGGCAATGGGACTGGGGCGTCCCCTGGCGGAGTTTCATGTTCCTTGTGGAACTCTGGGTATGGGCAGCGCTACAGATCATTACCCCCCAGCAGGGAGAGGGACCAGGGGGCCAGCCAGTAGTCCCTTTAATCAGTAACTGCCCTGTTCAGGCCACTGCTGTTCCCTGCTGACTACACCCTGCCACAGCTGGACATCTTCAACAGTGTAAGAGTTGGTACAGCCAGCTGCCACTGCTAACCAACACTGCTGCTGCTACTTACACGCTTTGAAGCACTGTGCTACTTCTAAACTAGCGGTTAGCACTGCTGTGGCTAATGCTAGTGAGTTTCAATGGATCACTCCACTGTGTGCGCTAGTATCGGTCTTTATTTGAATCAAACACACTTTGTCTTGGTCTGACCCATAGAAACAACTCACACGCTAAGAAATACATTTGTATTGATAAAATACCAGATGAAATGAATGAACATTATAGAAAATAGTGAGGGAGGAAAAATAAGTAAATAATTCAAATAAGAGGAAAGAAGATAGTTGTTCCTCACTGCGAGGTCCATACAGAAATGGTTTGTCGAGATCGGTGTGGAAGAACTTGACTGGCTTGCACAGAGCCCTGACCTCAACCCCATTGACCACCTGTGGGATGAATTAGAACGCAGACTGCGAGCCAGGCTCCGCAGCAATGCTCCACCATCTTGTTGAAAGCCTTCCCAGAAGAGTGGAGCCTGTTATGGCAGCAAAGTGGGGGACCAACTCCATATTAATGCCCATGATTTTGGAATGAGATGTTCGACCAGCAGGTGTCCAAATATTTCTGGTCATGTAGTGTAGGTCTGTGGCAGTGGTGTCAAGTTAGGTGTGTGTGTTTATTGAAGTGTCTGCTTCCGTTCTGCTATTTGTTACGCTACACTGGCTAACCTGTCATGACTGTAGGTTTGTCTGAGCTCACTGGGGATCTTGTCATGCGTGTAGGCATAGGTACACACCTACACACACACTCACCTGATCTCTCTTTCTCTCTCACACACACACACTCACCTGATCTCTCTCTCTCTCTCTCACACACACACACACACACACACACACACACACACACACACCTCCTGCCACTCCTCTGACATGGTGGTATATTGTTGACAATGACAAGCTCCCAACAGCATCCAGTCCCTGACAGGAGAATATAGTCATTGTATTAGATTGGTTGCCTGCTGACGGCTTTGCACATCGGACAGGAGAGACTTGACAGTCCCACTCCTCAACGCTGGTGTTACACTGCTTCAGGAGACTTCATCTGCTCTCCTTCTAGTGGCTGTAAGGAGATCCTGCGTCCCAAATTGCACCATATTCCCTATATAGTGTACTACTTTTGTCCAGAGCCCTGGGACCTGGTCAAAGGTAGTGCACTATATAGAGAATAGGGTGTCATTTGGGACTCAGTGATATGTCTCGTGGTTAAGGGAGGACAAGGGAGTGGCTGAATTACAAGGATCACTGGGCTCAGAGCTGAGGCGACAGTGACAGTTTTGTGGTTGAAATGAAAAACGTTATGTAGGATGAGGTTAGGACTCTTTCACATCGTCATACCACAATATGTTTCATATTTATTATTTATTTGATATATAATTTCAACTGCCTTCTTTTTTATAATGAGAACAAAGAACAAAACATAGTTTCACTAGTGTCTAAGTATTAACAGATGAAACATATTCTCTACCTCTCTCCATGTAAGGAGCTTGATTATTTCTGCCTGGAATGAAACATTTCATGTATCATTCTGAATGTGTTAAGCCTGTATTTGTGTGTCCTCTCCAGAGCACAGTAGTCGTGGAGAAGTCCATCCAGGACCTGATGACTCTGATGCAGGACCTGAGTGCCTACTCCAACCAGTTCCTGGAGATGGTCTGTGACAAGCTGAAGGAGTACAAGGAGGTCTGCAACACCTCGTACAGGTAAGAGTTAGACTGACTCAGGACCAGCTGAACGAGAACAAGGAGGTCTGCAACACCTCGTACAGGTAAGAGTTAGACTGACTCAGGACCAGCTGAAGGAGTACAAGGAGGTCTGCAACACCTCGTACAGGTAAGAGTTAGACTGACTCAGGACCAGCTGAACGAGAACAAGGAGGTCTGCAACACCTCGTACAGGTAAGAGTTAGACTGACTCAGGACCAGCTGAAGGAGAACAAGGAGGTCTGCAACACCTCGTACAGGTAAGAGTTAGACTGACTCAGGACCAGCTGAACGAGAACAAGGAGGTCTGCAACACCTCGTACAGGTAAGAGTTAGACTGACTCAGGACCAGCTGAACGAGAACAAGGAGGTCTGCAACACCTCGTACAGGTAAGAGTTAGACTGACTCAGGACCAGCTGAACGAGAACAAGGAGGTCTGCAACACCTCGTACAGGTAAGAGTTAGACTGACTCAGGACCAGCTGAACGAGAACAAGGAGGTCTGCAACACCTCGTACAGGTAAGAGTTAGACTGACTCAGGACCAGCTGAAGGAGAACAAGGAGGTCTGCAACACCTCGTACAGGTAAGAGTTAGACTGACTCAGGACCAGCTGAACGAGAACAAGGAGGTCTGCAACACCTCGTACAGGTAAGAGTTAGACTGACTCAGGACCAGCTGAAGGAGTACAAGGAGGTCTGCAACACCTCGTACAGGTAAGAGTTAGACTGACTCAGGACCAGCTGAACGAGAACAAGGAGGTCTGCAACACCTCGTACAGGTAAGAGTTAGACTGACTCAGGACCAGCTGAAGGAGAACAAGGAGGTCTGCAACACCTCGTACAGGTAAGAGTTAGACTGACTCAGGACCAGCTGAACGAGAACAAGGAGGTCTGCAACACCTCGTACAGGTAAGAGTTAGACTGACTCAAGACCAGCTGAAGGAGTACAAGGAGGTCTTGTACTGAGGAAAGTGGTTCCTCTCTTCCTTGCTAGAAGGTATAGAAACACAAATGTCATTTCACTCAATTTGTTCTGCTTGAGGGTATATTGTGCTTCAGTAGTGCTCTCTCTCTCTGACACACCCTCACACCTCTGCTGTGCTTGTCTTCATCTGGCTGAACCCCAGAGAGATTTAGGCTGACCTCTGTACAGATGGAGACCCAGCGCTCTGCCTCCCCTCCTCTACCCCTCCATCCTTTAGCCCTCCATCCTCTAGCCCTCCATCCTCTACCCTTCCATCCTCTACCCCTCCATCATTTACCCCTCCACCCCTCTACCTTTCCTCTACCCCTCCATTCTCTACCCCTCCATTCTCTACCCCTCCATTCTCTACCCCTCCATTCTCTACCCCTCCATCCTCTACCCCTCCATCCTCTACCCCTCCATTCTCTACCCCTCCATCCTCTACCCCTCCACCCCTCTACCTTTCCTCTACCCCTCCACCCCTCTACCTCTCCTCTACCCCTCCATCCTCTACCCCTCCACCCCTCTACCTTTCCTCTACCCCTCCATCCTCTACTTCTCCTCTACCCCTCCATCCTCTACCCCTCCACCCCTCTACCTTTCCTCTACCCCTCCATCCTCTACCTCTCCTCTAACCCTCCATCCTCCACCCCTCCACCACTCTACCTTTCCTCTACCCCTCTGTCCTCTACCCCTCTGTCCTCTACCCCTCCATCCTCTACCCCTCCATCCTCTACCCCTCCATCCTCTACCTCTCCTCTACCCCATCATCCTCTACCCCTCCATCCTCTACCTCTCCTCTACCCCTCCGTCCTCTACCCCTCCATCCTCTACCTCTCCTCCACCCCTCCATCCTCTACCCCTCCACCCTCTACCTCTCCTCTACCCCTCCATCCTCTACCTCTCCTCTACCCCTCCATCCTCTACCTCTCCTCTCCTCTACCCCTCCATCCTCTACCTCTCCATCCTCTACCTCTCCTCTACCCCTCTACCTCTCCTCTCACCTGACCAGGTGTTACTCCCTCTATGGGTGTGTAAACACTGTGCCTCAGCTGCCTGCTGTGTGTCTATGGGTGGTTCTGTGGACTCAAGCACTGATCCAGCTAAGCAGTTATCCTCATGCAGGCAATCTGTCCTCATCCACCCTCATGCTATGCTGTCTGTCTGTACTGTACAGTTGAGGATCTCTCTCTGTCCTGTGTGTCCCAGGGGCATAGTCCAGTGTGAGGAGAAGCTGACCATCAGTGCGTCGTGGTCTAAGGACGAGGACATCAGCCGACTGCTCCAGTCTCTCCCCAACTGGGCTAACATGGCCCAGCCCAGACAGCTCCGACAGAAGAGAGAGGATGAGGAGGACTTTACCAGGTCACACAGAACAGTATCCTCACCACCCTCACACAAACACACAGAACAGTATCCTCACCACCCAAACACAAACACATAGAACAGTATCCTCACCACTCCTCCACCCTAACACAAACACACAGAACAGTATCCTCACCACCCCTCCACCCTAACACAAACACACAGAACAGTATCCTCACCACCCCCTCCACCCTAACACAAACACACAGAACAGTATCCTCACCACCCTAACACAAACACACAGAACAGTATCCTCACCACCCTAACACAAACACACAGAACAGTATCCTCACCACCCTCACACACACACAGAACAGTATCCTCACCACCCTATCACAAACACACAGAACAGTATCCTCACCACCCTAACACAAACACACAGAACAGTATCCTCACCACCCTCACACACACACAGAACAGTATCCTCACCACCCTATCACAAACACACAGAACAGTATCCTCACCACCCTAACACAAACACACAGAACAGTATCCTCACCACCCCTCCACCCTAACACAAACACACAGAACAGTATCCTCACCACCCTCACACACACACAGAACAGTATCCTCACCACCCTAACACAAACACACAGAACAGTATCCTCACCACCCCTCCACCCTAACACAAACACACAGAACAGTATCCTCACCACCCTAACACAAACACACAGAACAGTATCCTCACCACCCAAACACAAACACACAGAACAGTATCCTCACCACCCCTCCACCCTAACACAAACACACAGAACAGTATCCTCACCACCCTAACACAAACACACAGAACAGTATCCTCACCACCCTCACACACACAGAGAACAGTATCCTCACCACCCTAACACAGACACACAGAACAGTATCCTCACCACCCAAACACAAACACACAGAACAGTATCCTCACCACCACTCCACCCAAACACAAACACACAGAACAGTATCCTCACCACCCCTCCACCCTAACACAAACACACAGAACAGTATCCTCACCACCCCTCCACCCTAACACAAACACACAGAACAGTATCCTCACCACCCTAACACAAACACACAGAACAGTATCCTCACCACCCAAACACAAACACACAGAACAGTATCCTCACCACCCCTCCACCCTAACACAAACACACAGAACAGTATCCTCACCACCCTAACACAAACACACAGAACAGTATCCTCACCACCCTCACACACACAGAGAACAGTATCCTCACCACCCTAACACAGACACACAGAACAGTATCCTCACCACCCAAACACAAACACACAGAACAGTATCCTCACCACCACTCCACCCAAACACAAACACACAGAACAGTATCCTCACCACCCCTCCACCCTAACACAAACACACAGAACAGTATCCTCACCACCCCTCCACCCTAACACAAACACACAGAACAGTATCCTCACCACCCTAACACAAACACACAGAACAGTATCCTCACCACCCAAACACAAACACACAGAACAGTATCCTCACCACCCCTCCACCCTAACACAAACACACAGAACAGTATCCTCACCACCCTAACACAAACACACAGAACAGTATCCTCACCACCCTAACACAGACACACAGAACAGTATCCTCACCACCCTAACACAGACACACAGAACAGTATCCTCACCACCCTAACACAGACACACAGAACAGTATCCTCACCACCACTCCACCCTAACACAAACACACAGAACAGTATCCTCACTCCCTCCATCCCTTCATCAACATGCTGTGGTTGAACAAGTCAGACATGTACAGGAAGTAGTGAATTTTCCATAAGGATGTCATGTTATTTACCTGAAGGGAGGTGGGATCCAAATCATTTGGGAGGAGAAGGTGGGTCATTCTTATTGACAGAGCTTTCAACGTGTGCTCTCTTCAGGAAGGATGCTCATTGGCCTGGAATTGTAAATAAATTAATGAATGGGTGATGGATTTAAATGCAAAGATAATATTTTAGGCTTTTTTAATTTGAGTCACAACCACAGACATTTTGAACATTCTTTGGAGGGATTAGAGGCTCCACGTCTGGCAACCCAGCGCTCCTTTTGATCACGCTCCAGTAATAAGGGCCCTGCTTGGAACAAGTCATTCAGTTCTTCCTGATATCTTTCATTCTCTGTTTTCTCTCTCTCTCGCTCTCTGTCATTCTCTGTTTTCTCTCTCTCTCGCTCTCTGTCATTCTCTGTTTTCTCTCTCTCTCGCTCTCTTTCATTCTCTGTTTTCTCTCTCTCTCGCTCTCTTTCATTCTCTGTTTTCTCTCTCTCGCTCTCTCTCGCTCTCTGTCTCTCTCTCTCTCTCTGTCTCTCTCTCTCTCTGTCTCTCTCTCTCTGTCTCTCTCTCTCTCTCTCTCTCTCTCTCTCTCTCTCTCTGTCTCTCTCTCTCTCTCTCTCTCTCTGTCTCTCTATCTCTCTCTCTCTCTCTCTGTCTCTCTGTCTCTCTGTCTCTCTGTCTCTCTGTCTCTCTGTCTCTCTCTCTCTCTCTCTCTCTCTGTCTCTCTCTGTCTCTCTCTGTCTCTCTCTCTCTCTCTGTCTCTGTCTCTCTCTCTCTCTCTCTCTCTCTCTCTCTCTCTGTGTCTCTGTCTCTTTCCAGTTTTGATATTGAAGTGAATTCACCAAGGCTGCTGGTCAGTAGTCACACAAAAAAATGAGGATATTCTTTGCTGTCTTCTCCTCAAGGCTGTGTTCTTGTCATGTGTTTGCTAGCATGTGTGAAGTCTGAAACGTCACATTGCCTTAAAATATATCTCTTTCACACACACACACGCCTATACATGCACACTCAGTTGAGTCTTTTTCTCTCTCTCTCTCCTCTTTCTACCCACCCAGCCTTTACTATGACGTCTCTCTCCCCTTCCCTCTCTATCTGCTCCAGTTACTAGCTAGCCATTGGGCCTGTGGTGACTGAACTAAGTTAGTCAGTCAGTCCTAAATCACAGTGAAGGTCATTACTGGAAGCCCAAGGCCTCATTGAGATGCATGCTGGAGTTGATGTGACTGGTCTGTCTGTCCGTCCAGGGTCCAGCTCCACACGGTGCCAGCCATCCTCTGTGCAGGGGACCGTGGGATTGTTATTATAGTCCCCTCCCCTCTAATCCTCCTCACCCCACAATAAATGTCCTTCTCCTTTTCACTATCCTCCTGCCTTCCACTACTGTCCTCTCCTTCATTCTAGGGAATCCTTATCTGGAGCTGTTGACAGGTTTTAAGCCGCTACTCTTAATGCACGACCCATATCCAGAAGAGAAACCCTTCTCTCTCTACCCTGGTCCCAGAGCTTCCCATCTCCTATATCCAGAAGAGAAACCCTTATCTCTCTACCCTGGTCCCAGAGCTTCCCATCTCCTATATCCAGAAGAGAAACCCTTCTCTCTCTACCCTGGTCCCAGAGCTTCCCATCTCCTATATCCAGAAGAGAAACCCTTCTCTCTCTACCCTGGTCCCAGAGCTTCCCATCTCCTATATCCAGAAGAGAAACCCTTCTCTCTCTACCCTGGTCCCAGAGCTTCCCATCTCCTATATCCAGAAGAGAAACCCTTCTCTCTCTACCCTGGTCCTAGAGCTCCCCATCTCCTATATCCAGAAGAGAAACCCTTCTCTCTCTACCCTGGTCCCTGAGCTTCCCATCTCCTATATCCAGAAGAGAAACCCATCTCTCTCTACCCTGGTCCCAGAGCTTCCCATCTCCTGTTGTCATTATGAAGCCAAACAATGACCAACAGATTTGGAAAGACGGTACAAACAGATCTGGGACCAGGCTAACCCTTGTTTGAAGATCAGGCAGTTAGTTCAAACAGATCTGGGACCAGGCTAACCCTTGTTTGAAGATCAGACAGTTAGTTCAAACAGATCTGGGACCAGGCTAACCCTTGTTTGACGATCAGACCGTTAGTTCAAACAGATCTGGGACCAGGCTAACCCTTGTTTGAAGATCAGGCAGTTAGTTCAAACAGATCTGGGACCAGGCTAACCCTTGTTGGAATATCAGACTGTTAGTTCTAACTACTCTCATGACCATTTTAGAACCTGTCTAGAACATGTCACATTGACTGATTTTGTCTAATACAACTTTTTTCGTTTCCTCTCTCCTCCTCCATTTCCTCTCTCCTCCTCCATTTCCTCTCTCCTCCTCCATTTCCTCTCTCCTCCATTTCCTTTCTCCTCCTCCATCTCCTCTCTCCTCCTCCATTTCCTCTCTCCTCCTCCATTTCCTCTCTCCTCCTCCATCTCCTCTCTCCTCCTCCATTTCCTCTCTCATCCTCCATTCCCACTGATCCAGGGCGGCGTTTGCCAAGGAGTCAGAGGTGCTGACGGGTAACCTGGGTGACAAGCTGATCCCGCAGAACGAGATCCTGCGTGACGTGAGCGACCTGAAGGCCCTGGCCAACCTGCAGGAGAGCATGGAGTGGCTGGCCTCCAGACTCAAAGGCTTCTTCATCAACCTGCCCCACGCTGCCAGTGAGTATACACGCACACGCGCAGAGGCAGGCATACATACATACACACCTTATGGCTTCCATTCATGCAGGGTTGGTGGGGTGTGTGTGGACTGAAGGGCTGCTTGTTCAACACCTGTCCCACACAGCCAATGAATGAACAGTACACAACACAAGGAGGTTCCATAATGCTAACATGGACTGTGTAACGTTTTGTTCTAGATACTGCCACTAGTATACACATCCACTCCCTATGCTATGTATATATACACACACTGTAGTCTGACACCTTAACAGTCATGATTAGTAGCAGTAGTTATTTATTCTCTGTCACACACACACACACACACACACACACACACACACACACACACACACACACAGCAGTAGTTTTCCTCTCTGTCATTAAGAGTTTGTCTGAGTGAATTACCACCGTCTAATTAGAGCCAGGTAGGAGGGCCTCCAGAAACAAACACCACTTTATACACACTCTAATTAGCCCTGGAAGTGTGTGGTTTGTTTCAGAACTGTCAGAGACCTTTTACTCACTGTCTTTACAGAGACCTCATTTATCAGTGAAAATGTGTGTGTGTGTTCCATTGTCATCAGCAGGCTGAGGATGTTTCTGGTCTTGTAGTCCAACCATTATGGTGGTGTGCCCATACAGATAGAATATCATTCTAATTGTGCCATCCTTCAATATGTAATCACAACCTTGATGGTGAAGCTCAGACCACACCCAGAAGGGTTCAGAGCACGCACGCACACACACACACACGCACACGCACACACACACTTGTAGAAAGGACACAGCCCATCTTAAGCTCAGTGTTGTGATCACCTGTTCCAGAGCATGAAAGTCACTGAGTTCTTCCTCTGTTGCATCCCATGTCACCTCCTTCATTTTACACCTATAAAGGTTCCTATTTCCTCTGTGAACTTCCCCTTTCTGAACGACTTCAATGAGGGATTTTCTTTCTATTGTTTTTTTGGGGGGGTGGAAGAGGAGACAGTCGGAGCGCTGTTCCTTCCTCCTCGGCAGCTCAGATAAGAATTCAATAAGAGAACGGGCGGCGAACGTGGCATAATTATCATTAATTCTGCCGAGTGGCATTAATGGAGTGTGTTTTATCGTGGCGGGACAGCCACAGTATTGTTCATTATTTAGTGTTTGCCTTGGTTGATGGGGCTCGGCGCGACACGGCGGAGGGGGAGAAAAACCTCCCTTCTTATCTCTCCGTTTCCCCCTTCTTCCCTAAATTGGATTTCATATTACAGAGGTAGTCAGGTATGGACAAGTCATTTTCCTTCTCTTGTCTTCCTCGACTCGTACACGTTTCTTCTCTCTCTCCGCGGCGTGATGGCCGTGCTAGACGAAGGAGTCTTTCAGTCGGGCCGGCTGTCCTCTGGAGTGTGGCGAGGTCCTGTAGCACCCATGTTCCTCCACGGTAGGGGAACGAATGAACGACCTTGAGACAGACAGGACCAGAGTCATAGAGTTTAGTCATTGAGGTTTCTACCAAAAGCATTAGGATGCATAGTGTTTCCATGAAACCACATCACTTGATTGATTTAATGTATTGGATAATTAACCATCAACATTACATATATTAAACACCAAGCTTATTTCCGTTCTTGTCCTCCTCATTCTCTGATGGTGCTGTTTCAGGCAGGAAGTGTGGGACTGCGGTGTCATTGTCCTTCCTGTGTGTTTCAGTTGGAGCGTTGTTTAAGAGAGGAGGGCAGAGCACTATGGAGTGATATTAGTGCCAACAGATGTATTCTGAATGAAATCATATTAAGACCCAGTAACAGGGGACCGGCGTAAGCGGAGTCAATGTGTGATCTGTGAACCTTCATATACAGCTGGTACAGTACGCTGATGCTCTGCTATACTGGCTACATTATAGCTGACTGTTAATCTATAAGCCAAGTTATTTACAGGACCCACAACGGCCCCCCCCAAAGGAATGGCGCTACGGTCTAAGGCACTGCATCTCAGTGCTAGAGGCGTCACTACAGACCCCGGTTCGATTCCAGGCTGTATCACAACCGATCGTGATTGGGTGATTGGGCACAATTGGCCCAGTGTTGTCTGGGTTTGGCCGGGGTAGGCCGTCATTGTAAATAACAATTTGTTCTTAACTGACTTGCCTAGTTAAATAAAGGTAAAATAAATAATGTAAAAGGACAATGCTAGGATAATGTCCAGCCTCGTATGCAGGAGGTAGATTGACCCAGAGAAATCAGTCTAAGATGGACATTTCCTATCATCACCTCCCAATGTCTGTGGCTGGGCTGCATCTGTAAATCAAACACACACACACACACACAGAGAGAGAGAGAGACACAGGGATAAGGCAGGGAGAAGATTAGCATGATAAATACACACTGTCTCTGTTAAAACGCAGCTGAATCTTAATTTAATCTTAATTTGATTAAACAATCGTGTGTGCATGGTGTGTGTGGGGTATGTGTGTTTGATATGACAGAGAGACAGCGGTCATCCAGTGTGTGTACTCCAATGGTGATTGGCCGTGAGGGTGGCAGGGGCGAGGGTCTTATCGCCCATCTGGGCGCCGCTCTGGACGCCTAATCCTCTCAGACAATATTTACCTGAGGTGACACACATATAACACACACCACACACAATGCACACACACAACACACACACACTGAGGGCACCTGCCAATGTGATGGCCGCTTTCTGCTGGGAACAGCTGTGTGTAAAAACTGGATCTGTGGGCATGTCTATCTAGCTATATGTCTGTCTGTCTGTCTAGCTATCTGTCTGTCTAGCTGTCTGTCTGTCTGTCTGGCTGGCTGGCTGGCTGGCTGGCTATCTGTCTGTCTAGCTGTCATGTCTAGCTGTCATGTCTGTCTGTCTAGCTATCTGTCTGTCTAGCTATCTGTCTGTCTAGCTATCTGTCTGTCTAGCTGTCTGTCTGTCTGTCTGTCTGTCTGTCTGTCTAGCTGTCATGTCTAGCTGTCATGTCTGTCTGTCTAGCTATCTGTCTGTCTAGCTATCTGTCTGTCTAGCTATCTGTCTGTCTAGCCATCTGTCTGTCTAGCTGTCTGTCTGTCTGTCTGTCTGTCTGTCTGTCTGTCTGTCTGTCTGTCTAGCGGTCTGTCTGTCTAGCTGTCTGTCTGTCTGTCTGTCTGTCTGTCTGTCGAGCTATCTGTCGAGCTATCTGTCTAGCTATCTGTCTGTCTAGCTGTCTGTTTAGCTGTCTGTCTGTCTGTCTGTCTGTCTGTCTGTCTGTCTGTCTGTCTAGCTGTCTGTCTGTCTAGCTATCTGTCTGTCTAGCTATCTGTCTGTCTGTCTGTCTCGCTATCTGTCTGTATGTCTCGCTGTCTGTCTAGCTATCTGTCTGTCTAGCTATCTGTCTGTCTAGCTATCTGTCTGTCTAGCTGTCTGTCTGTCTAGCTGTCTGTCTGTCTAGCTGTCTGTCTGTCTAGCTGTCTGTCTGTCTAGCTGTCTGTCTGTCTAGCTATCTGTCTGTCTGTCTAGCTGACATGTCTAGCTGTCATGTCTGTCTGTCTAGCTGTCATGTCTGTCTGTCTAGCTGTCATGTCTGTCTAGCTGTCATGTCTGTCTAGCTGTCATGTCTGTCTAGCTGTCATGTCTGTCTAGCTATCTGTCTGTCTAACTGTCATGTCTGTCTGTCTATCTATCTGTCTGTCTATCTATCTGTCTGTCTAGCTATCTGTCTGTCTAGCTATCTGTCGGTCTAGCTATCTGTCGGTCTAGCTGTCTGTCTGGCTGTCATGTCTGTCCGACTATCATGTCTGTCTGACTGTCATGTCTGGCTGTCTGTCTGACTATCATGTCTGTCTGACTGTCATGTCTGTCTGTCTGACTGACTGTCTGTCTGTCTGTCTGGCTGGCTGTCCTGTCTTTCATGTATGTCTGTCTGGCTGTCATGTCTGTCTGGCTGTCCTGTCTTTCATGTATGTCTGGCTGTCATGTCTGTCTGGCTGTCCTGTCTTTCATGTATGTCTGGCTGTCATATCTGTCTGGCTGTCCTATCTGTCTGGCTGTCCTGTCTGTCCTGGCTGTCATGTCTGTCCTGGCTGTCATGTCATGTGTTTTAATGTTTCATTCATCTGTTTGCGTGAGTGAGTGATTTATTTTTTATATAAACTGGGCGGTTCAAGCCCTGACTGCTGATTGGCTGAAAGCTGTGGTATATTTAAGCAAAAAGCCTGAGGGGGTGTGGTTTTTGTCCAATATACCACGACTAAGGACTGTTCTTAAGCATGACGCAATGTGGAGCATGACGCAATGTGCCTGGATACATTGGCCATATACCACAAACCCCTGAGGTGCCTTATTGGGTTACGGGTTACCAACGTAATTAGAGCAGTAAAAATAAATGTTATGTCATACCTGTGGTATACGCCCTATTATAAACTGGGTGGTTTGAGCCCTGGAGGCTGATTGGCTGACAGCTGTGGTGTATCAGTTCTTATACTACGGGAATGACAAAACATTCATTTTTTTACTGCTCTAATTGGGGGTTTGTGGTATATGGCCATTATACCACAGCTAAGAGCTGTGTCCATGCATACTGCAATGTGTTGTGCTAAAGAACAGCCCTTAGCCGTGGTATAATGGCCATATACCACACCTCCTCGTGCCTTATTGCTTAACAATGTTCTTATGTCTGTACATGTACATCTTTATGTGTGTGTGTGTCCAGCGATCTGCAGATCAGTTTCAAGATTGCGTTAGTTCAAATCCGAGGCAGCCATGCTTCTCCTGCCTCCAGACAGCATGTACTCTAGATCTAAGTCCCAAATGGCACCCTACACACACACATACAAATACACACACGCACAGGCACACACACACACACACACACACACACACACAGGCACACACACACACAGGCACACACACACACACACACACACACACGCACACACAGGCGCACACACACACACACACACACACACACAAGAAAACACACACAGGCACACACAGACACACACTCACACAGGCACACACACACAGGCACACACACACAGGCACACAGGCACACACACACAGGCACACACACACACACACACAGGATAGATAATACCCTACATCAGGGTTAGATAGTACCCTACTCCTTACATCAGGGGTAGATAGTACCCTACTCCCTACATCAGGGGTAGATAGTACCCTACTCCCTACATCAGGGGTAGATAGTACCTTACTCCCTACATCAGGGGTAGATAGTACACTACTCCCTACATCAGGGGTAGATAGTACCCTACTCCCTACATTAGGGGTAGATAGTACCCTACTCCCTACATCAGGGGTAGATAGTACCCTACTCCCTACATCAGGGGTAGATAGTACCCTACTCCCTACATCAGGGGTAGATAGTACCCTACTCCCTACATCAGGGGTAGATAGTACCTTACTCCCTACATCAGGGGTAGATAGTACCCTACTCCCTAAATCAGGGGTAGATAGTACCCTACTCCCTACATCAGGGGTAGATAGCACCCTACTCCCTACATCAGGGGTAGGTAGCACCCTACTCCCTACATCAGGGGTAGATAGTACCCTACTCCCTACATCAGGGGTAGATAGTACCCTACTCCCTACATCAGGGTTAGATAGTACCCTACTCCTTACTTCAGGGGTAGATAGTACCCTACTCCCTACATCAGGAATAGATAGTACCCTACATCAGGGTTAGATAGTACCCTACTCCTTACATCAGGGGTAGATAGTACCCTACTCCCTACATCAGGGGTAGATAGTACCCTACTCCCTACATCAGGGGTAGATAGTACCCTACTCCCTACATCAGGGGTAGATAGTACCCTACTCCCTACATCAGGGGTAGATAGTACCCTACTCCCTACATTAGGGGTAGATAGTACCCTACTCCCTACATCAGGGGTAGATAGTACCCTACTCCCTACATCAGGGGTAGATAGTACCCTACTCCCTACATCAGGGGTAGATAGTACCCTACTCCCTACATCAGGGGTAGATAGTCCCTTACTCCCTACATCAGGGGTAGATAGTACCTTACTCCCTACATCAGGGGTAGATAGTACCCTACTCCCTACATCAGGGGTAGATAGTACCCTACTCCCTACATCAGGGGTAGATAGTACCTTACTCCCTACATCAGGGGTAGATAGTACCCTACTCCCTACATCAGGGGTAGATAGTACCCTACTCCCTACATCAGGGGTAGATAGTACCCTACTCCCTACATAAGGGGAAGTCAACCCTGGTCCTGGAGAACTGCAGACAGTTCATGTTCTTGATTTAACCGGCCTGGAAGAGCAGGTTTGTATAATTTAGGCAATCACTGAACCGATCAATTATCTCAGTTGGTCAGGTATGAAGCCTAGTTGGAACATCCTGCTGTAGCTGTGACACTCCAGGAACAGGGTTGGCTACCCCGGCACCACATAGTGGGCTACTCTTGACCTGATCCCTATGGGACCTGGTCAAAAGGAGTGCACTGTATAGGGAATGGGGTGCCGTTTAGGACACATCTAACTGTAGCTGTGCTGTGCTCCGCTGCTCTACTCTCTGTAATGAGGTACTATAGAACCATGCTGTCCTGGGGGAGAGGTGTTCTTTGACCGCATGTTCTTTTTGCAACATAGGCAGTATTTTGGAGTTAGGGGGGGATTTGCCTGTGAGGAAGAGACGGGGGGAGAGAGGATGAGGAGGGGGGATTTTTTATTTTTTAACCTTGACCTGAGCAAGTGGTGGGCTGCTCCCTCTAGCAGTAGGAAGTATTAGCATAATCAGTGTTCTACTTTCTTTCTCCAACACACTATACAAGCCTGTACATCTCTAATTGTTCCCTTGATACCTTGAATACGTTTACGTTTACCTTTCTGTTTTACACATGCATGTCTAGTCTTTATCTCTCACATACTTCCAGGCTGTCTCTCAGGCATACATAAGAATAGACACATCCCATCTCTCTCCTCATTCTCTTTCCCTCTATCTCTCTCTCTCTCTTTCTTTCTTTCTTTCTCACTTTCTTTCTCTCTCTCTCTCTCTCTCTCTCTCTCTCTCTCTCTCTCTCTCTCTCTCTCTCTCTCTCTCTCTCTCTCTCCTCCTTCCATCCATCTCCCCACTCTTTCTCCTCTCCCCCCCCCCACCTCTCTCTCTCTATCCTAGTGCAGATGTCTGTCCCGTTCCACACACAGAATAATTAACACCAGTCCCTATGCATCATTCATGACTTCACTCCACCCCTCCAGGATAGACCCTCCCTCTCTTCTTCTTCTTTCTCTTCCTCTCTGCTGGAGGTCTGGAAAGAGCAGACTGATGAGTCAATGGAAAGTTCTGCACCACATTGAACTGGTTCAGACAGGAGGCATCAACTCATAGTTGTTTCTTTCATGTTCTCTCTCTTTGTTCTCTGTTAGCTTTCCTGTCATTGACCAGCCAGAGCAATAGAGTATTTATCCTGTGTGTCTGCATGTGTGTGTGCCATTGGTCTGCCCCCCGTCTCTCCCTTAATGTGTGCCACCCTCATCTCCTGCAGATGGCAAGGAACAGACGCCTCCCTTAGATGGGATTGGAAAATAATTGGATAAGCACTACACACTATACAGTACACACACTACACACTCACACAAACACGCATAAACAAAAACACACATATATTTACAAAGACCCCACATACTAGGAGAGAGAGACCGGCGGAGGCAGAGAGAGAGAAACACAGAGAGAGAGACACGCAGAGAGAGAGACACGCAGAGAGAGGCACGCAGAAAGAGAGGCACGCAGAAAGAGAGGCACGCAGAGAGCGAGGCACGCAGAGAGCGAGGCACGCAGAGAGCGAGGCACGCAGAGAGCGAGGCACGCAGAGTGCGAGGCACGCAGAGAGAGACCCTGAATCCAAAGAGATTAGAGAGGGAAAGTTGACATAGATGGGAGGTATGGAAGGCTGTCAGTCAGAAGGAGCCCAAGTTCCTCTGTTCATGCCTCTAAATTGGTGGCCCCATGCCGTGGAGTCTTGATCGCATCATCAAAGTGTGACAGGCTGAGAGGCGTACTGTGTTCCCCTGGTGAGACCTCCTGCTGTTAGGCCTTCCTCCCCAGAGCTGCCAAAGACATGATGTGAAATGCACTGGAGGAAACACACAATGCAGTTACTTTAACACTAACACACATAGGTGTTTACACACAACACACACACACACACAGGTGTTTACACACAACACACACACACAGGCATTTACACACAACATACACAAGCCATGGCACATAAACAAGCTATCACAGTCTCACATCAGAATTAGATGTTGTTTGCAAAGTTCTACACCTGAAATGTGAAAATATTTAGGGTTAAGTTTAGGCATCAACTCCGGATTCTGAAGGTTAGACATGAACTCTGAATGGTTAAGGTAAGGGTTAAATTTTGGGTTAGGCTGAAAACAAAAAATATCAACAACTACTTTCTATCGCTGGATTCAAACATGCAACCTTTGGTCTGTTTGGAACCTTTGGTCTGTTTGGAACCTTTGGTCTGTTTGGAACCTTTGGTCTGTTTGGAACCTTTGGTATGTTTGTAACCCTTTGTCTGTTTGGAACCTTTGGTCTGTTTGGAACCTTTGGTGTGTTTGGAACCTTTGGTCTGTTTGGAACCTTTGGTCTGTTTGGAACCTTTGGTCGGTTTGGAACCTTTGGTCTACTTGGAACCAGAGGCAGATGCTTACCGCCATCCCCGTCCACAATACCCTAGCAAAACCAAAACCTACTTGAAGGTAACGGCGCTCACTGTTGCCCCTAGTGGCTGGTCACATCATCTCTCGACATCCTCAGACATGGATGAATGTTGAATACTGACTTGTGTCATAAGTGACCTGCCTGGGTGCACAGCTCGCACCCGTTGTCTGTGAACTCTTTGTTGTAGAAACAATAAAAAAAGCCCTTGTTTTGGTAGAAAATAAAATATTATGGGGCTGGAGAAATGTAACATTCTCATATTCATAGACAGAGCTACGGATGCAAGAGCTGACCATCCATGATATCAACATGATAGTTTTACCCTATGTTATGAGGCTGTACTGTAATTATTTACATTTACTTTGTTCACAAATATTGGAGTAAAACAAGCTTATATTTTGGGTTCTAATGGAGTGTGACAGTTGAACTAAGGCCATGAGGCATTTATAAGTTATATTCTTCAAGAATCAATGCCTACATATCATTTATTTTATAATCCAAAAATGGATGTAGCAACTGCTGATTGCCCCTTTAAAGAGCCTGTGTGATGTGTTTGTTTAGTTACCATTCATGTGCTCGTGGGAAACATCCCAGTTGGAACAATTCTTCAACCAATGACATTTTAGCTAGCTATATGATCTAGCTAAAGTTTCTAATAATAAAGTTAGCTAGGTTGCAAACATGGACAATATAGTCAAACTAGCTACGTATCAACAATGATACATATCAAGTGTGTTGATATGTAGCATTGTCATTTTCTCAGACTTTCCGACTTGTAATTACAACTTGGAGGGCTGTTTAAGTGGAAGTCTCGTATTTCCGATAACTCAGACACCACATGAACAGACTATTTGTCCCACCTCCTGGTTAAAAGGTGGCTGACAGTGGGGTGTCTGACAGTATGTAGTTCTTTCTTCCTCAGGTGGGGTGTCTGACAGTATGTAGTTCCTTCTTCCTCAGGTGGGGTGTCTGACAGTATGTAGTTCCTTCTTCCTCAGGTGGGGTGTCTGACAGTATGTAGTTCCTTCTTCCTCAGGTGGGGTGTCTGACAGTATGTAGTTCCTTCTTCCTCAGGTAGGGTGTCTGACAGTATGTAGTTCCTTCTAGTTATGGTGGGGTGTCTGACAGGATGTAGTTCCTTCTAGTTACAGTGGGGTGTCTGACAGTATGTAGTTCCTTCTTCCTCAGGTGGGGTGTCTGACAGTATGTAGTTCCTTCTTCCTCAGGTAGGGTGTCTGACAGTATGTAGTTCCTTCTAGTTACGGTGGGTGTCTGACAGTATGTAGTTCCTTCTAGTTACAGTGGGGTGTCTGACAGTATGTAGTTCCTTCTAGTTACAGTGGGGTGTCTGACAGTATGTAGTTCCTTCTAGTTACAGTGGGGTGTCTGACAGTATGTAGTTCCTTCTTCCTCAGGTGGGGTGTCTGACAGTATGTAGTTCCTTCTTCCTCAGGTGGGGTGTCTGACAGTATGTAGTTCCTTCTTCCTCAGGTAGGGTGTCTGACAGTATGTAGTTCCTTCTAGTTACGGTGGGTGTCTGACAGTATGTAGTTCCTTCTAGTTACAGTGGGGTGTCTGACAGTATGTAGTTCCTTCTTCCTCAGGTGGGGTGTCTGACAGTATGTAGTTCCTTCTTCCTCAGGTGGGGTGTCTGACAGTATGTAGTTCCTTCTTCCTCAGGTAGGGTGTCTGACAGTATGTAGTTCTTTCTTCCTCAGGTGGGGTGTCTGACAGTATGTAGTTCCTTCTTCCTCAGGTGGGGTGTCTGACAGTATGTAGTTCCTTCTTCCTCAGGTAGGGTGTCTGACAGTATGTAGTTCCTTCTTCCTCAGGTGGGGTGTCTGACAGTATGTAGTTCCTTCGTCCTCAGGTGGGGTGTCTGACAGTATGTAGTTCCTTCTTCCTCAGGTAGGGTGTCTGACAGTATGTAGTTCCTTCTAGTTACAGTGGGGTGTCTGACAGTATGTAGTTCCTTCTTCCTCAGGTGGGGTGTCTGACAGTATGTAGTTCCTTCTTCCTCAGGTGGGGTGTCTGACAGTATGTAGTTCCTTCTTCCTCAGGTGGGGTGTCTGACAGTATGTAGTTCCTTCTTCCTCAGGTGGGGTGTCTGACAGTATGTAGTTCCTTCTTCCTCAGGTGGGGTGTCTGACAGTATGTAGTTCCTTCTTCCTCAGGTGGGGTGTCTGACAGTATGTAGTTCCTTCTTCCTCAGGTGGGGTGTCTGACAGTATGTAGTTCCTTCTTCCTCAGGTGGGGTGTCTGACAGTATGTAGTTCCTTCTTCCTCAGGTGGGGTGTCTGACAGTATGTAGTTCCTTCTAGTTACGGTGGGTGTCTGACAGTATGTAGTTCCTTCTTCCTCAGGTGGGGTGTCTGACAGTATGTAGTTCCTTCTTCCTCAGGTGGGGTGTCTGACAGTATGTAGTTCCTTCTAGTTACAGTGGGGTGTCTGACAGTATGTAGTTCCTTCTAGTTACAGTGGGGTGTCTGACAGTATGTAGTTACTTCTTCCTCAGGTGGGGTGTCTGACAGTATGTAGTTCCTTCTTCCTCAGGTGGGGTGTCTGACAGTATGTAGTTCCTTCTTCCTCAGGTGGGGTGTCTGACAGTATGTAGTTCCTTCTAGTTATGGTGGGGTGTCTGACAGTATGTAGTTCCTTCTAGTTATGGTGGGGTGTCTGACAGTATGTAGTTCCTTCTTCCTCAGGTGGGGTGTCTGACAGTATGTAGTTCCTTCTTCCTCAGGTGGGGTGTCTGACAGTATGTAGTTCCTTCTTCCTCAGGTGGGGTGTCTGACAGTATGTAGTTCCTTCTTCCTCAGGTGGGGTGTCTGACAGTATGTAGTTCCTTCTTCCTCAGGTAGGGTGTCTGACAGTATGTAGTTCCTTCTAGTTACAGTGGGGTGTCTGACAGTATGTAGTTCCTTCTTCCTCAGGTGGGGTGTCTGACAGTATGTAGTTCCTTCTTCCTCAATCACTGACTGTTAATACTATTTATTGTAGAAATCTTTTATCTGATTAACCATTAAGTAAAATACTTGTCCCTCTCCTGGCTTTCCTTGCTCTATATTCTGGCCATCTGTTTCCTGCTAGAACCCTTTTGCAGTAGCATGAGTTATATGATTGTGATAATTATTTATTGCCTTACCTCCCTTATCCGACCTCATTTGCACACACTGTATATAGACTTTTTATATTGTATTATTGACTGTATGTTTGTTTATTCCATGTGTAACTCTGTGTTGTTGTTTTTGTCGCACTGCTTTGCTTTATCTTGGCCAGGCCGCAGTTGTAAATGAGAACTTGTTCTCAACTAGCCTACCTGGTTAAATTAAGGTGGAAAAAATGAAATATATATATATCTATATAGTATCTATATACTATCTACATAGTCTATGGCAGGCCTGGGCAATTATTTTCCATGTTTGGCCACATTAGAATATATTTTTGCCATCGCGGGCCAGAATCCTATATCATGTGTTTGACTGTTGACAGATATATCTACTGTAAATCACATCCAGATATGCTACTTATTTTACTTTTTTAACATGCACAGAAATAAACCACATCCATGTTCTCCTTTTGGTAGGTTTTTTCATTATTAAACATGCAATGAACTACACGGAGGGAAAGTACACTGTGCATTGACTAGAGCTGTGAAGTCAGGTATCGTCTCTGACATCGCTATGCACTGGATTGCTGAGAGGTGAGAGTCAGTAAGAGGTGATCTGTGTCTTGACTTGTTGTATTTCATCACGGAAAATGTCTGTTCACATACAAAGGTTGACCCAAACAGTACACACATCCTCTGAGCAGGACTCCTAATCTTTGGAAAGTTTTGTTCATCAAGAGATGAATAGAACCTCGTCAGTGACATTGTTTTGAATAGTTGTCCAATCACTGCATCAGACTGAAGATCGATAAGCTCAAGTTGCAGGTCAGTGGTAGCGTTTTGACCCAAGTCGCGGGCCACATACGGCCCCGGGCCGGCCTTTGCCCAGGCCTGGTCTATGGTGTGGGCTAATAAACATATGATTATATTTGAGCTGTGTACTCAAGAGCTTCTCGGTTTTCAAATCAAATGTTATTTGTCACATGCTTTGTAAACAACGTGTAGACTAACATTGACATATTTACTTACTTATTTCCCAACAATGCAGAGAGAAAAAGAGAAAATCAATTATAACAACTCAATAAATACACGATAACTTGGCTATATACACGGGGTACCAGTACAGAGTCAATGATAACTTGGCTATATACACAGGGTACCAGTACAGAGTCAATGATAACTTGGCTATATACACAGGGTACCAGTACAGAGTCAATGATAACTTGGCTATATACACGGGGTACCAGTACTGAGTCAATGATAAGTTGGCTATATATACAGGGTACCAGTACAGAGTCAATGATAACTTGGCTATATACACAGGGTACCAGTACTGAGTCAATGATAAGTTGGCTATATACACAGGGTACCAGTACTGAGTCAATGATAAGTTGTCTATATACACAGGGTACCAGTACTGAGTCAATGATAACTTGGGTATATACGCAGGGTACCAGTACTGAGTCAATGATAAGTTGGCTATATACACAGGGTACCAGTACAGAGTCGATGTGCAGTGGTTCGAGGTAGTTGAGGTAGATAAAGTTGAAGTCGGAAGTTTACATACACCTTAGCCAAATACATTTAAACTCAGTTTTTCACAATTCCTGACATTTAATCCCAGTAAAAATTCCCTGTTTTAGGTCAGCACTTTATTTTAAGAATGTGAAATGTGTCCCTAAGCTCAAATTATATTCATTAATAACTTTAGTGAGGTGGCATGTTGCCTATAGTAGGCAACTCAGACTTGCCAAATGCCCTGAGTGATGCCAATATTAATCTTTGGCATGCTCTAGGAATCAGGACCTTTTCAGATCTATTTCATCTATTTCATTCATTCATCTCCAGTGAATTCAATGTGCCAAGATCCCATTTTTTTAAATATCTTCAAATTAGACACTTAATTTCCTCATTTACTTACAAGAGGAGGTTTAGAGCTCAGCTGAATGAAGTTGAAACCCTTCTTGTCACAGCACAATCCATTAAAGGCTAAATCTCTTACATCTCTTTTTGAGAAAGGAGGCTCCTCCATTACTTTTTACTAATCTGGGAAAAGGACCTTGGTCTGACTATCAGTGATGAGTTATGGGCGGAGGTTTGCGACAGGGTATACGGCTCCTCTACTACTCTACTATGTAAAAATGAAAGAATCTAATTACACATTTTTGTACAAATTTTATTATACTCCTTTGAGACTCCATAGAATGAAAACAGATATGTCTCCTAACTGTAAAAGATGTAACTCTGAAAGTGGAACCTATATGCATGTATTTTGGAGCTGTAGAGAGATTGCCATATTCTGGCACTCTATACATACTGCTGCACAGAAAATACTAGATGTACAGTTTGATATGACCCCGTGTATCTATCTAATCCTGACAGAGAAAATGTGCTTATGACTATTACATACTTTGCTAAGAAATGTATTCTTCTATTGTGGGCCTCTAATACCCCTCCTACATTTAAAATGTGGATTGACCAGATTGTTGACTTTCTTCCTCTTGAAATGCTCACTTATGACCTCCACAAGAGACAGCCCAAGTTTGATAGACTCTGGTCTCCACTACTCAAGTATATTTCAAATTGGACAGAGTGAATGGGGTGATTAGGGAAATGAGCAGATACATATTGTGTAAGGTCCTGTAAAAACTAAAAACAAATTATTTGCTTGTCATCTCAGCTAAGGTTGGAAATAACTAATAAGAATATATATTTTAAAATAATTATTCATTCTATTTTTATTTTATTTGTAAAGTTTTTTATATTATTATAATTTTATGTTTGTTGGTTGATTGAAAAACAAGAACTTAATAAAACTTTAAATTGAAAGAATGTGAAATGTCAGAATAATAGTAGAGATAATGATTTATTTCAGCTCATCACATTCCCACATCCTCAAGTTTACATACGCTCAATTAGTATTTGGTAGCATTGCCTTTAAATTTTTTAACTTGGGTCAAACGTTTCGGGTAGCCTTCCACAAGCTTCCCACAATAAGTTGGGTGAATTTTGGCCCATTCCTCCTGACTGAGCTGGTGTAACTGTCAGGTTTGTAGGCCTCCTTGCTCACACACTTTTTCAATTCTGCCCACAAATTTTCTATAAGATTGAGGTCAGGGCTTTGTGATGGCCACTCCAATACCTTGACTTTGTTGTCCTTAAGCCATTTTGCCACAACTTTGGAAGTATGCTTGGGGGTCATTGTCCATTTGGAAGACCATTTGCGACCAAGCTTTAACTTCCTGACAATATATCCACAGAATTTTCCATCCTCATGATGCCATCTATTTTGTGAAGTGCACCAGTCCCTTCTGCAGCAAAGCACCCCCACAACATGATGCTGCCACCCCCGTGCTTCACGGTTGGGATGGTGTTCTTCAGCTTGCAAGGCTCCCCCTTTATCTTCCAAACATAACAATGGTCATTATGGCCAGAGGACATTTTTTCAAAAAGTACGATCTTTGTCCTCATATGCAGTTGCAAACCATAGTCTGGCTTTTTTATGCCGGTTTTGGAGCAGTGGCTTTTTCCTTGCTGAGCGGCCTTTCAGGTTATGTCGATATAGGACCCGTTTTACTGTGGATATAGATACTTTTGTGCCTGTTTCTTCACAAGGTCCTTTGCTGTTGTTCTGGGATTTATTTGCACTTTTCTCACAAAAATACGTTCATCTCTAGGAGACAGAACGCGTCTTCTTCCTGAGCTGTATGAACGCTGCATGGTCCCATGGTGTTTATACTTGCGTACTATTGTTTGTACAGATGAACGTGGTACCTTCAGGCATTTGGAAATTGCTCCCAAGGATGAACCAGACTAGTGGAGGTCTACAATTTTTTTTCTGAGGTCTGATTTCTTTTGATTTTCCCATGATGTCAATTAAAGAGGCACTGAGTTTGAAGGTAGGACTTGAAATACATCCACAAGAACACCTCCAATTAAATCAAATTATGTCAGTTAGCCTATCAGAAGCTTCTAAAGCCATGACTTCATTTTCTGGAATTTTCCAAGCTGTTTAAAGGCACAGTCAACTTAGTTTATGTAAACTTCTGACCCACTGGAATTGTGATACAGTGAATTATAAGTGAAATAATCTGTCTGTAAACAATTGTTTGAAAAATTGCACAAAGTAGATGTCCTAACCGACTTGCCAAAACTGTAGTTTGTTAACAAGAAATTTGTGGAGTGGTTGAAAACCTAGTTTTAATGTCTCCAACCTAAGTGTATGTAAACTTCCGACTTCAACTGCATGTACACACAGGTAGGGATAAAGTGACTAGGCAACAGGAAAGATAATAAACAGTAACAGCAGCGTATGTGAGGAGTCAATAGAGTTAGTGCCAAAAGGGTCAGTGCAGATTTGGTTAAATATTTTTATGGCTTTGGGGGTGGATGCTGTTCAGCGTCCTGTTGGTTCCAGACTTGGTATCTCTTGTTGTGCGGTAACAGAGAGAACAGTCTATAACTTGGGTGGCTGGAGTCTTTGACCATTTTTAGGGCCTTCCTCTGACACCGCCTGGTATAGAGGTCCAGAATGGCATGGAGCTCGGCCCCAGTGATGTCCTGGGCCATACGCACTATCCTCTGTAGCGCTTTGCGGTCGGATGTCAAGCAGTTGCCATACTAGGCGGTGATGCAGCCAGTCAAGATGCTCTCAAGGGTGCAGCTGTCAAACCTTTTGAGGATCTGAGGGCCCATGCCAAATCTTGGTACACTTAAAACCAGAACAATGTATAAATAGTTCACCACGCTTGTTTGCTTTGAATTTCTTCTGTGTAATGTCTTCATGAACACACTCTAGAATTTTAAAGTGTTATTCACCTGTCCCCATGGGATAACCTTTTGAAGAACCCTTTTTGGTTCCAGGTAGAACCCTTTTGGTTTCCATGTAGAACCCTTTTCACAGAGAGTTCTACCTGGAACCCAAAAGGGTTCTTTAAATGGTTATCCTATGGGGACAGCCAAAATACCCTTTTGGAACCCATTTTTCTAAGAGTGCAGTAATGCAATATTATAATTATTTAGGGAACATAATGCAACAGACTTGTGCATTGTGATTGAATTTGTGCTTTAGGGTTATATCGTCTCGAGACAATTAATCTTTACTTTTGTAAAAGTCAAGTAACTGAATTTTCTTTCGTGCAACGCAACCATGTTCTTTTGTTTTGTTCTTTGTGGAAAGACGAAAGGAAACGATGGTGTGTGTTCCATGATTAATTGTCTGAGTCAGGGGATCAGCATTCAGACTCATCTCTAACCATGATACTGCAGTATTTCCAGGTTTCTGAACACTTGGACCAAAATAGAGTCTTGTTTTTGCAGGCTGATATCTAAGACGAGGATTGCAGGGTCGTTCCATGAGTACCGTTTGCATCACTTTCATACTATTGGTTTAAATTGTGCACCAATATTGAATTTTAAAAGCTTGTTATGTTATATGATCTTATCCTTAATCTCAGGAGGAAGCTGAGAGAACAGAAGTGGTGTTGTTGGTGAGTTTGGTTCAACCTAGGTGTGATCAAGGTCCTATTTCTATTGGCTTTCATCCCCAGACAAACACATCTGGTCTATTTGCAGTTTCCATTAGCACGTGTTGTTGGGGTGAGTCAGTTGTGTTATTATCATCAAGGTCATGTTAATGTGTTGGATATGTTTACGTTATTGAACTGGATCTTAGTTAGAGTTGGATCAAAGCACTGTTGCTACACAGCCCCTCAAACTCACCTCTGGACCTCCAAGACAGTTCTGCCTCATTGTTCCACTGTCCCCTGTAACCAGGGACTGATTTAGACCTGGGACACCAGGTGTGTGCAATTAGTTATTAGGTAGAACAGAAAAGCAGCAGGCTCCAGACCTCAGGGTCAGCGTGGAGTTACCCCTGATCTACAGTATATAGCTCTGAATGATCTGTTTTCCTTCACAAACTGTTGAAGTCCCTGTATAACATATAACCTCTTTTTGAAGAGAATGAAAGGCTGCCTTGCTCGGTGTTTACACTGGACTACCTGTTCAATGAGTCTTCACCTACAATGATGCAGACCATCAGATGCTTTTTTTAAGAGTTCAAATTCATCTCTCTCATACGTAGAGAAACCTGTTGTTTTGGCTGTGCAGCCCCCTGTTCCTTCCTGCCACTGCAGTCAGCGCTCCAGAGCTTTGCACAAAGCAGTTACTTTTCATTAGCATTTCTATATTAGTCTCTTCTCCTCCAAGCATTGTCCTCAGTGTCCATCCTGCACCTTTGCCTCTCTCAATAACCTCCACCCACATAGGATACACACACACACACACACACACACACACACACACACACACACACACACACAGCTGGTGCCCACACACCCCTGTCTTAATAGAAAGAGCAATCTCCATGTCCATCTCTCTCTTTCTCTCTCTCTCACACACACACACACACACACACACACACACACACACACACACACACACACACACACACACACACACACTGCTTGTGAGCAGTGTTTGCTCAGTTGATTGGAGGACTGTGTCACTCAGCCTCCCTGTGTTTGTCTAAGCCAATGGGGTCTCAGCTTATCTTCAGCCACTTAGTTTGGCTTTAATGGGGACAAGGCAGGATACTGAGGACATGGAGATGAGGCAGGGTACTGGGGACATGGAGACGAGGCAGGGTACTGGGAACATGGAGACGAGGCAGGGTACTGGGGACATGGAGACGAGGCAGGGTACTGGGAACATGGAGACGAGGCAGGGTACTGGGGACATGGAGACGAGGCAGGATACTGGGAACATGGAGACGAGGCAGGGTACTGGGGACATGGAGACGAGGCAGGGTACTGGGAACATGGTGACAAGGCAGGGTACTGGGAACATGGAGACGAGGCAGGGTACTGGGGACATTGAGACGAGGCAGGGTACTGGGAACATGGAGACGAGGCAGGGTACTGGGGACATGGAGACGAGGCAGGGTACTGGGAACATGGAGACGAGGCAGGGTACTGGGGACATGGAGACGAGGCAGGGTACTGGGGACATGGAGACGAGGCAGGGTACTGGGGACATGGAGACGAGGCAGGGTACTGGGGACATGGAGACGAGGCAGGGTACTGGGGACATGGAGACGAGGCAGGGTACTGGGGACATGGAGACGAGGCAGGGTACTGGGAACATGGAGACGAGGCAGGGTACTGGGAACATGGAGACGAGGCAGGGTACTGGGGACATGGAGACGAGGCAGGGTACCAAGGACATGAGATGAGGCAGGATACTGAGTTAATGGGGACGAGGCAAGATACTGAGTTAATTGGGACGAGGCAGGGTACTGGAGACATGGAGACGAGGCAGGGTACTGGGTACATGGAGACGAGGCAGGGTACTGGGTACATGGAGACGAGGCAGGGTACTGGGGACATGGAGACGAGGCAGGGTACTGGGGACATGGAGACGAGGCAGGGTACTGGGGACATCTCATGTGATGTGACTCCCAAATAAGTCAACATGTGACTTTGTCAGAATGTGCATAACGTAGATACAGAGCTTTGAGTATTTCTATGATTTAGAGTATTTAGTTTCTGTTTCTAGTTTTTTAAGAATCAAATCAGAGTTTAAAACTTGTATAGTCTTGAATCTGTAGGAAATATCTCCACTAAGGACCTCTGTCAACAGGGGATATTGGCCTGCGTTGCTCAGCTGCAGTTTCAACTACTTCCTTCCTCACTCTGTCAGTGTGTGTTTGGGTCTTTGAGTGGGCTTGCCGTCCTGCCTGCGTACGTGCTCTCGTCCGTACGACCTTCACAAGGGCTGAGGGAGTAACTGGGGAGCTGGCCCTGACTAGAGCCAATCGATCGCTAGCCCTCACCACCCCTCTTCCACTCAGCAGTCTCTCTCCCAACACACACCACAGTCCCCACCGCCTCATTGCCCAAATAGACTCACATATGAGTGACAGGGCCAATTTCTCTCTCCTTCCACTCCCCTCTAATTTATAGCCATTGATTTACACCTGGTGGTCTGAATGCTCTTTATACACACACACACACACACACACACACACACACACACACACACACACACACACACACACACACACACACACACACACACACACACACACACACACACACACACACACACAGCTCCTTTGTATGGATCACAATGCAGACACAGACTTGGTGTCTCAGCACATGGATTGAAGGACTGAAGGGACTTTCTGAAGGACTGTAGAAGGTCTTCAGATGTGTAGCACAGTGTCCCAAACCTCTCCTTGAGTTTTCACTGCTGTTCCTCCTATTTGATGTATTCCAGTCCAATCTCACCTGATTCAACTGATCAATCCCTTCATTAGTTGAATTACGTGTGTTAGTTCTGGATTACATCAACTCATTGTGTCTGGTTCTCTTTGGGTCTCCTTCGTCCTAGTTTTCCCTGGTTCTCTTTAGTTCTCTTTCGTCTTAGTTCTTCCTAGTTCTATTTAGTTCTCCTTCGTCCTAGTTCTCCCTGGTTCTCTTTAGTTCTCTTTTATCTTAGTTCTTCCTGGTTCTCTTTAGTTCTCCTTCGTCCTAGTTCTCCCTGGTTCTCTTTAGTTCTCTTTCGTCTTAGTCACCCTGGTTCTCTTTAGTTCTCCTTCGTCCTAGTTCTCCCTGGTTCTCTTTAGTTCTCTTTCGTCTTAGTCACCCTGGTTCTCTTTAGTTCTCTTTCGTCCTAGTTCTCCCTGGTTCTCTTTAGTTCTCCTTCGTCCTAGTTCTCCCTGGTTCTCTTTAGTTCTCCTTCGTCCTAGTTCTTCCATATATTTATATGTATATATTCTTATTCCATTCCTTTACTTAGATGTGTTTGTATTAGGTAGTTGTTTTGATTTAGTTAGATTACATGTTAGATATTACTACGCTGTCGGAACTAGAAGCACATGCATTTCACTCCGCTCACAATAACATCTGCTAACCATGTGTATGTGACCAATACCATTTTGATTTGATTTGGTTCTCCTCCTGGTTCTTGTAATTGAGATCTGGCATATGTGGAATTGTCCTGGGTTCTCGAGGTGAGGTGTGGAATGGTCCTGGGTTCTCGGGAAGAGGTGTGGAATGGTCCTGGGTTCTCGAGGTGAGGTGTGGAATGGTCCTGGGTTCTCGGGAAGAGGTGTGGAATGGTCCTGGGTTCTCGAGGTGAGGTGTGGAATGGTCCTGGGTTCTCGATAAGAGGTGTGGAATGGTCCTGGGTTCTCGGGAAGAGGTGTGGAATGGTCCTGGGTTCTCGGGAAGAGGTGTGGAATGGTCCTGGGTTCTCGAGATGAGGTGTGGAATGGTCCTGGGTTCTCGGGAAGAGGTGTGGAATGGTCCTGGGTTCTCGGGGAGAGGTGTGGAATGTCCTGGGTTCTCAAGATGAGGTGTGGAATGGTCCTGGGTTCTCGGGAAGAGGTGTGGAATGGTCCTGGGTTCTCGGGGAGAGGTGTGGAATGTCCTGGGTTCTCAAGATGAGGTGTGGAATGGTCCTGGGTTCTCTAGATGAGGTGTGGAATGGTCCTGGGTTCTCAAGATGAGGTGTGGAATGGTCCTGGGTTCTCAAGATGAGGTGTGGAATGGTCCTGGGTTCTCAAGATGAGGTGTGGAATGGTCCTGGGTACTCGAAGAGAGGTGTGGAATGGTCCTGGGTACTCGAAGAGAGGTGTGGAATGGTCCTGGGTTCTCAAGATGAGGTGTGGAATGGTCCTGGGTTCTCAAGATGAGGTGTGGAATGGTCCTGGGTCCTCTTGAAGAGGTGTGGAATGGTCCTGGGTTCTCGGGGAGAGGTGTGGAATGGTCCTGGGTTCTCGAGATGAGGTGTGGAATGGTCCTGGGTTCTCGAGATGAGGTGTGGAATGGTCCTGGGTTCTCGAGATGAGGTGTGGAATGGTCCTGGGTTCTCGGGGAGAGGTGTGGAATGGTCCTGGGTTCTCGAGATGAGGTGTGGAATGGTCCTGGGTTCTCGAGATGAGGTGTGGAATGGTCCTGGGTTCTCGAGATGAGGTGTGGAATGGTCCTGGGTTCTCGATAAGAGGTGTGGAATGGTCCTGGGTTCTCAAGATGAGGTGTGGAATGGTCCTGGGTTCTCAAGATGAGGTGTGGAATGGTCCTGGGTTCTCAAGATGAGGTGTGGAATGGTCCTGGGTTCTCAAGATGAGGTGTGGAATGGTCCTGGGTTCTCAAGATGAGGTGTGGAATGGTCCTGGGTTCTCAAGATGAGGTGTGGAATGGTCCTGGGTTCTCCAGATGAGGTGTGGAATGGTCCTGGGTTCTCGAGATGAGGTGTGGAATGGTCCTGGGTTCTCGGGGAGAGGTGTGGAATGGTCCTGGGTTCTCGAGATGAGGTGTGGAATGGTCCTGGGTTCTCGAGATGAGGTGTGGAATGGTCCTGGGTTCTCGAGATGAGGTGTGGAATGGTCCTGGGTTCTCGATAAGAGGTGTGGAATGGTCCTGGGTTCTCAAGATGAGGTGTGGAATGGTCCTGGGTTCTCAAGATGAGGTGTGGAATGGTCCTGGGTTCTCAAGATGAGGTGTGGAATGGTCCTGGGTTCTCAAGATGAGGTGTGGAATGGTCCTGGGTTCTCAAGATGAGGTGTGGAATGGTCCTGGGTACTCAAAGAGAGGTGTGGGAAACACTGCTGTGGTATTTTTTATATTTAGCTATAATGTAACGTGTGTGTGTGTGTGTGTGTGTGTGTGTGTGTGTGTGTGTGTGTGTGTGTGTGTGTGTTCGTTCAGGTGGATCTCCAGGCTCGGACCCCCAGGTGACCAATGAGAGCGTCCGCAGCAGGGACCAGATCCTCCAGACTCTGACTGACCTGTCCAGGGCCTTCCAGGACATCGCTGACCGCTGTCTGCTGGTCCTCCACCTGGAGGTCAGGTACGTACGGACATGGACTCTCCAGGATAAATACCCAGCCTGGGTCATGTTCATAATGACCTTTTCCTATTGGTCATGTTCATAATGACATTTTCCTATTGGTCATGTTCATAATGACCTTTTCCTATTGGTCATGTTCATAATGACCTTTTCCTATTGGTCATGTTCATAATGACCTTTTCCTATTGGTCATGTTCATAATGACCTTTTCCTATTGGTCATGTTCATAATGACCTTTTCCTATTGGTCATGTTCATAATGACCTTTTCCTATTGGTCATGTTCATAATGACCTTTTCCTATTGGTCATGTTCATAATGACATTTTCCTATTGGTCATGTTCATAATGACATTTTCCTATTGGTCATGTTCATAATGACCTTTTCCTATTGGTCATGTTCACAATGACCTTTTCCTATTGGTCATGTTCACAATGACCTTTTCCTATTGGTCATGTTCACAATGACCTTTTCCTATTGGTCATGTTCATAATGACCTTTTCCTGTTGGTCATGTTCACAATGACCTTCTCCTATTGGTCATGTTCACAATGACCTTTTCCTATTGGTCATGTTCACAATTACCTTTTCCTATTGGTCATGTTCACAATTACCTTTTCCTATTGGTCATGTTCACAATTACCTTTTCCTATTGGTCATGTTCACAAACACAACCGTGATTTCTAGAATCTTCCTCTCAATGGTTTCCCAGTGTTCTTCAGTCCTGGTCCTGAGTGGGGGCAGACTGAGTTAGCAGGCTGATGTTCTGTCAGACTACCATGTTGACTGTCAGACCTTGAATAGTTCCACCTATGAATTTGAGAGCGGTTACATTCGTTCAGCCCCATCCTTCAACTTTATAGCTCACCAAGTGGCAGGACTATCGTTTTTAATTTTACAACCCCTTTAGGTGTAAATATGTATATGAATATTTTTAGATAACATATTGAATTTAGGCTTTAGTACCATACCCCACATTGATAACACATTCATAAAACAATCATAAGGAATAAGGTTTTGAAGTGTCTGTCCTATATCTAGGAGATATAAGGAAGCTCAGGAAATATATATTATTTTTTTAAATACATATTTAACCCCTTTTATGGGGTAGGCACAACATCTGTTTCCTTCAGACTAGTTCGTGTGTAGCCCAAAATGTTCAGATACTACAAACAGAGGTTGGCAAATGGAAGGTCCCGACTTCAGACGAGTCCCCTGACACTTGTGGAGACCACCATCGTGTTTGGGATGTCTAAATGGTCTGACTAACACCACTCTAGCTCTGCCACCTTTCACTGCAGATGAGGAAGTGTGACAATGATGGTGGATTGAGACTCATCCAATAAAATAAAACAGATATCTCTAGCTTAAACTGATGGATTGTGATGGGATAAAAAATAAAACTGAGATGACTTAGATTGGTGCACCGGTGTGTCAGTCAACTGGAGGGGGTTAAACAAGTGCAAGACAATCTAATAATACATTCAGACCAATGTCTCCCTGCAGATCCAGTGAGTTCACCCATTAACGTCTAAAACAAGTGATCCTCCAACCAGACCCAGAAAACAACCAACTCTCTCTCCATCAACAGCCCCCATCTCCTCCTTCCTCTCCAACCAGACCCAGAAAACAACCACCTCTCTCTCCATCAACAGCCCCCATCTCCTCCTTCCTCTCTTTATCCCTCCATCTCCTCCTTCCTCTCTTTATCCCTCCATCACCTCCTTCCTCTCTTTATCCCTCCATCTCCTCCTTCCTCTCTTTATCCCTCCATCTCCTCCTTCCTCTCTTTATCCCTCCATCTCCTCCTTCCTCTCTTTATCCCTCCATCTCCTCCTTCCTCTCTTTATCCCTCCATCTCCTCCTTCCTCTCTTTATCCCTCCATCACCTCCTTCCTCTCTTTATCCCTCCATCTCCTCCTTCCTCTCTTTATCCCTCCATCTCCTCCTTCCTCTCTTTATCCCTCCATCACCTCCTTCCTCTCTTTATCCCTCCATCTCCTCCTTCCTCTCTTTATCCCTCCATCTCCTCCTTCCTCTCTTTATCCCTCCATCTCCTCCTTCCTCTCTTTATCCCTCCATCTCCTCCTTCTCTTTATCCCTCCATCTCCTCCTTCTCTTTATCCCTCCATCACCTCCTTCCTCTCTTTATCCCTCCATCTCCTCCTTCTCTTTATCCCTCCATCTCCTCCTTCTCTTTATCCCTCCGTCTCCTCCTTCCTCTCTTTATCCCTCATCACCTCCTTCCTCTCTTTATCCATCCGTCTCCTCCTTCCTCTCTTTATCCCTCCTTCACCTCCTTCCTCTCTTTATCCATCCATCTCCTCCTTCTCTTTATCCCTCCATCTCCTCCTTCCTCTCTTTATCCCTCCATCTCCTCCTTCTCGTTATCCCTCCATCTCCTCCTTCTGCTCTTTATCCCTCCATCTCCTCCTTCTCTTTATCCCTCCATCTCCTCCTTCTCTTTATCCCTCCATCACCTCCTTCCTCTCTTTATCCCTCCATCACCTCCTTCCTCTCTTTATCCCTCCATCTCCTCCTTCCTCTCTTTATCCCTCCATCACCTCCTTCTCTTTATCCCTCCATCACCTCCTTCTCTTTATCCCTCCATCACCTCCTTCCTCTCTTTATCCCTCCATCACCTCCTTCCTCTCTTTATCCCTCCATCACCTCCTTCCTCTCTTTATCCCTCCATCTCCTCCTTCCTCTCTTTATGCCTCCATCACCTCCTTCCTCTCTTTATCCCTCCATCTCCTCCTTCCTCTCTTTATCCCTCCATCACCTCCTTCTCTTTATCCCTCCATTTCCTCCTTCTCTTTATCCCTCCATCTCCTCCTTCTCTTTATCCCTCCATCTCCTCCTTCCTCTCTTTATCCCTCATCACCTCCTTCCTCTCTTTATCCATCCGTCTCCTCCTTCCTCTCTTTATCCCTCCTTCACCTCCTTCCTCTCTTTATCCCTCCATCTCCTCCTTCTCTTTATCCCTCCATCTCCTCCTTCCTCTCTTTATCCCTCCATCTCCTCCTTCTCGTTATCCCTCCATCTCCTCCTTCTGCTCTTTATCCCTCCATCTCCTCCTTCCTCTCTTTATCCCTCCATCACCTCCTTCCTCTCTTTATCCCTCCATCACCTCCTTCCTCTTTTTATCCCTCCATCCCTCATCATGGCTCTGAGATATTGTTTCTCTTCTGCAGTAATGTTTATGATCGCCCTGAAAAAAGAGAGGGGGCGAGAAACCCTCCCTGAGCTCTGCACTGCTCTCTACTACTCCACGCCTTATTGACTTTTACCCATCAACCACATTTCCCCCGACAGTAACGGTGGCAAATGATGCCATCAGGAAGAGGAGAGGAAGAGGAAGAAAGAGAGATGCAGAGAGGGAAGGAGTGTGAGAGGGGGTGGGAAAGGAAGGGAGAGAGAAGGAGAAAAAGAGAGAGAGCGAGAGGGTGTTGGTTTTTATGTCTCCACTCATGTTTTTAATAGCCACCGGGGCCGAAGATGGTTTTTGGGGGTTCTGATGAAGATGGTTTTTGGGGGTTCTGATGAAGATGGTTTTTGGGGGTTCTGATGAAGGTGGTCTTTGGGGGTTCTGATGAAGGTGTGAGCAGCCAGAGATCATGTATCAGTCAGGTGTTTAGGGAAACTAAGCACCCCCATGGTGGCTCTTGGATTAGAACGTCACGCTTGGACAAATGTGTTGAAAGACAGAGGTGGAGGGGAGACATTAGATTAAGTTACAGTAGACTGATATCTACATATAACAATATGTCCTGATAGTTACATGGTGGATGAATTCAGTCAAACATCCCAGTAGAGCTGAGCAATACATTTCCACTACCGCGTTTTCATTCTCCTTTTATATACTAGTTAATGGGACATCAAGCCTTTATATACTAGTTAATGGGACATCAGTCCTTTATATACTAGTTAATGGGACATCAATCCTTTATATACTAGTTAATGGGACATCGATCCTTTATATACTAGTTAATGGGACATCGATCCTTTATATACTAGTTAATGGGACATCAATCCTTTATATACTAGTTAATGGGACATCAATCCTTTATATACTAGTTAATGGGACATCAATCCTTTATATACTAGTTAATGGGACATCGATCCTTTATATACTAGTTAATGGGACATCAATCCTTTATATACTAGTTAATGGGACATCAATCTTTTATATACTAGTTAATGGAACATCAGTCCTTTATATACTAGTTAATGGGACATCAATCCTTTATATACTAGTTAATGGGACATCAATCCTTTATATACTAGTTAATGGGACATCAGTCCTTTATATACTAGTTAATGGGACATCAATACTTTATATACTAGTTAATGGGACATCAACCCTTTATATACTAGTTAATGGGACATCAATCCTTTATATACTAGTTAATGGAACATCAGTCCTTTATATACTAGTTAATGGGACATCAATCCTTTATATACTAGTTAATGGGACATCGATCCTTTATATACTAGTTAATGGGACATCGATCCTTTATATACTAGTTAATGGGACATCGATCCTTTATATACTAGTTAATGGGACATCGATCCTTTATATACTAGTTAATGGGACATCAATCCTTTATATACTAGTTAATGGGACATCAGTCCTTTATATACTAGTTAATGGAACATCAATCCTTTATATACTAGTTAATGGGACATCAATCCTTTATATACTAGTTAATGGGACATCGATCCTTTATATACTAGTTAATGGGACATCAGTCCTTTATATACTAGTTAATGGGACATCGATCCTTTATATACTAGTTAATGGGACATCGATCCTTTATATACTAGTTAATGGGACATCGATCCTTTATATACTAGTTAATGGGACATCAATCCTTTATATACTAGTTAATGGGACATCAATCCTTTATATACTAGTTAATGGGACATCAATCCTTTATATACTAGTTAATTGGACATCAGTCCTTTATATACTAGTTAATGGAACATCAGTCCTTTATATACTAGTTAATGGGACATCAATCCTTTATATACTAGTTAATGGAACATCAGTCCTTTATATACTAGTTAATGGGACATCAATTGTCCCATTTAACAATCACCCATATTAGCAAAGTTATTTCATTTCAAACTTCTCATTGGTCTAGAATAGGCTACTTATCATAATGAATGATATCAGCAAAATGCCTGCGATAAGTAACACTAGGCTGATTCCATCACCATCATGACTTCATCTACCTGTAGGGTTTGGTTGGACTAAACACACATCAACAATATTGTCTCTCTCCTCTTTTCATCTGTCTCTCCTCTCTCCTCATCTGTCTCTCCTCTCTCCTCATCTGTCTCTCCTCTCTCCTCATCTGTCTCTCCTCTCTCCTCCCCTCATGTCTCTCCTCTCTCCTCCCCTCATGTCTCTCCTCTCTCTTCCCCTCATCTATCTATCCTCTCTCCTCCCCTCATCTGTCTATCCTCTCTCCTCCCCTCATCTATCTATCCTCTCTCCTCCCCTCATCTGTCTATCCTCTCTCCTCCCCTCATCTGTCTATCCTCTCTCCTCCCCTCATCTATCTATCCTCTCTCCTCCACTCATCTATCTATCCTCTCTCCTCCCCTCATCTATCTATCCTCTCTCCTCCCCTCATCTATCTCTCCTCTCTCCTCCCCTCATCTATCTCTCCTCTCTCCTCCCCTCATCTATCTCTCCTCTCATCTATCTATCCTCTCTCCTCCCCTCATCTATCTATCCTCTCTCCTCCCCTCATCTATCTATCCTCTCTCCTCCCCTCCTCTATCGATCCTCTCTCCTCCCCTCGTCTGTCTATCCTCTCTCCTCCCCTCATCTGTCTATCCTCTCTCCTCCCCTATACTAGTTAATGGGACATCAATTGTCCCATTTAACAATCACCCATATAAGCAAAGTTATTTCATTTCAAACTTCTCATTGGTCTAGAATAGGCTACTTATCATAATGAATGATATCAGCAAAATGCCTGCGATAAGTAACACTAGGCTGATTCCATCACCATCATGACTTCATCTACCTGTAGGGTTTGGTTGGACTAAACACACATCAACAATATTGTCTCTCTCCTCTTTTCATCTGTCTCTCCTCTCTCCTCATCTGTCTCTCCTCTCTCCTCATCTGTCTCTCCTCTCTCCTCATCTGTCTCTCCTCTCTCCTCCCCTCATGTCTCTCCTCTCTCCTCCCCTCATGTCTCTCCTCTCTCTTCCCCTCATCTATCTATCCTCTCTCCTCCCCTCATCTGTCTATCCTCTCTCCTCCCCTCATCTGTCTATCCTCTCTCCTCCCCTCATCTGTCTATCCTCTCTCCTCCCCTCATCTATCTATCCTCTCTCCTCCACTCATCTATCTATCCTCTCTCCTCCACTCATCTATCTATCCTCTCTCCTCCCCTCATCTATCTATCCTCTCTCCTCCCCTCATCTATCTCTCCTCTCTCCTCCCCTCATCTATCTCTCCTCTCTCCTCCCCTCATCTATCTCTCCTCTCATCTATCTATCCTCTCTCCTCCCCTCATCTATCTATCCTCTCTCCTCCCCTCCTCTATCGATCCTCTCTCCTCCCCTCGTCTGTCTATCCTCTCTCCTCATCTGTCTCTCATCTCTCCTCCCCTCATCTGTCTATCCTCTCTCCTCCCCTGATCTGCCTCCTCTTTCTCCTCCCCTCCTCCCCTCATCTGTTTATCCTCTCTCCTCCCCTCATCTGTCTATCCTCTCTCCTCCCCTCATCTATCTATCCTCTCTCCTCCGCTCATCTATCTATCCTCTATCCTCCCCTCATCTGTCTATCCTCTCTCCTCATCTGTCTCTCTTCTCTCCTCCCCTCATCTGTCTATCCTCTCTCCTCCCCTGATCTGTCTCCTCTTTCTCCTCCCCTCCTCTATCTCTCCTCTCTCCTCATCTGTCTCTCTTCTCTCCTCCCCTCATCTGTCTATCCTCTCCTCATCTGTTTCTTCTCTCTTCTCCATCTATCTATCCTCTCTGCTCCCCTCATCTGTTTCTTCTCTCTTCCCCTCATCTATCTATCCTCTGCTCTCATCTGTTTCTCCTCTCTCTTCTCCTCATCTCTCTCTCCTCTCTGCTCATCTATTTATCCTCTCTCTTCCCCTCATCTATCTATTCTCTCTGCTCATCTGTTTCTCCTCTCTCTTCCCCTCATCTATCTCTCCTCTCTCCTCATCTATCTCTCCTCTCTCCTCATCTATCTCTCCTCTCTCCTCATCTGTTTCTCCTCTCGCTTGCCCTCATCTATCTCTCCTCATCTGTCTCTCTTCTCCTCTCAGAGTGCATTGTTTCCACTACCTGATTCCCCTGGCCAAGCAGGGAAACTATGCCATAGTGGCCAACGTGGAGAGCATGGACTACGACCCCTTGGTGGTCAAACTCAACAAGGACATCAGCGCCATCGAGGAGGTGATGGGCGCCGCGCTGCAGCAGCACAAGTTCCAGTACATCTTTGAAGGTAAGTCTGTTGTTGTGGGTCGTCCATGATAATGTCATGTGTTGAGAATGTCATTATATTGATTCTATTGGCTTAATGTACTTGTTTCACCTGACTGTGCTCAGGTCAATGTGTGCCTGTATTGTCCCTGTGTCTTTTGGGGGTACAAATGTCCACTGCGGTGATCAATAAAAGTGTTGACTACTGGGATGTATTCTGCAGTATCTGACTGGTATGTGTTTTCTCTCTCTTCACGTTCTCTTGCACTTTCTCTTCTTTCCTCTCGTCTCTCGTCTCTCTCTCTCTCTCTCTCTCTCTCTCTCTCTCTCTCTCTCTCTCTCTCTCTCGTCTCTCCTCTCTCTCTTTTCTCTTCTCTCATCTCTCTCTTCTCTCCTCTCTTCTCCTCTCTCTCTCTTCTCTTCTCTCCTCTCATCTCTCTCCTCTCGTCTCTCCTCTCTCTCTCTTCTCTCCTCTCGTCTCTCTCTTCTCTCATCTCTCTCCTCTCGTCTCTCATCTCTCTTCTCTCGTCTCCTCTCTCTTTTCTCTTCTTTTCTCTCCTCTTTCTTTTCTCTTCTCTCATTTCTCTCCTCTCGTCTCTCTCTCTCTTCTCTCTTTTGTGCTCTCTGTCTCCCTCTCTCCCCTTCTCGCACTCTCTCTCCCTCTCTATCTTCTATTCTCTCCTCTCTGTCTGTCTCTCTCTCTTCTCTTCTCGAGCTCTCTGTCTCTCTCTCTCTCTCTCTCTCTCTGTCTGTCTGCCTCTCTCTGTCTGTCTCTCTCTGTCTGTCTCTGTCTGTCTGTAGGTCTTGGCCACCTGATCTCCTGTATTCTGATCAATGGAGCCCAGTACTTTAAGAGGATCAGTGAGTCTGGCATCAAGAAGATGTGTAGGAACATCTTTGTCCTGCAGCAGAACCTCACCAACATCACCATGTCTAGAGAGGCCGACTTGGACTTCGCTAGGTGAGACATACACACAGGAAGGGGACAAGAAAGACAGGGTAAGAGATGGATAAACAGGACGGAAGGATAGAGAGGGGAGACAAAGGGCTAGAAATAGCAAAGAGGATGAGAGAAGAGGAGGGCAGATCAAAGTAGAGAGAGAGAGATAATCTAAGTTATTCAGTGGGATGCTGTGTCTCAGAAGGACACAGGACAGCTTTATTTGGACGGATCAATGTGTAATCGTTGTCTTCCTGCCCTCTGTCCCTCTCTCTCGCTGTACCTCTCTTCTGCAGTCCTTCTTTCTCGCTCCCTTTCTCCCCCTCTGTTCTGCATGTTCAACCAGCATACAGAACTGCACCAATCTACACCCCATGAGTGAGTGAGAGCACCAGATGGGAGGGGGTACAGTGCATTCAGAAACTATTCAGACCCCTTGACTTTTTCAACATTATTTTACGTTGCGACCTTATCCTCAAATCGATAAAAACATTGTGTTATCCTCATCAATCTACTCACAATACTGTATTCCATAATGACAAACCAAAAACAGGTTTTTAGTCATTTTTGCCAGTTTATAAAAAATAAAAAATCTCATTTACAGAAGTATTCAGACCCTTTACTCAGTACTTTGTTGAAGCATCTTTGGCAGCAATTATTCTTGGGTATGACGCTACAAGCTTGGCACACCTGTATTTGGGGAGTTTCTCCTATTCTTCTCTGCAGATCCTCTCAAGCTCTGTCAGGTTTTCATCAAGGATCTCTTGTAATTTGCTTTATTTATCTTTCCCTCGATCCTGACTAGTCTCCCAGTCCCTGCCGCTGAAAAACATCCCCACAACATGACGCTGCCACCACCATGCTTCACTGTAGGGATGGTGCCATGTTTCCACCAGACGTGACACTTGGCTTTCAGGCCAAAGAGTTCAATCTTGGTTTCATCAGAACAGAGAATCTTGTTTCTCATGGTCTGAGAGTCTTTAGGTTCCTTTTGGCGAGCTCCAAGCGGGCTGTCATGTGCCTTTTACTGAGGAGTGGCTTCCATCTAGCCACTCTAACATCTAGCCACTCTAAGGTCTGATTGGTGGAGTGCTGCAGAGATGGTTGTCCTTCTGGAAGGTTCTCCCATCTCCACAGAGGAACTCTGGAGCTCTGTCAGAGTGACCATCGGGTTCTTGGTCACCTCCCTGACCAAGGCCTTTCGCCCCCTATTGATCGGTTTGGCTGGGCGACCAGCTCTTGGAAGAGTTTTGGTGGTTTCAAACTTCTTCCATTTATTTAAGAATGATGGAGGCCACTGTGTTCTTGGGGACCTTCAATAATGCAGAAATGTTTTGTTACCCTTCCCCAGATCTGTGCCTCGACACAATCCTGTCTCAGAGCTCTACGGACAATTCCTTTGACCTCATGGTTTGGTCTTTGCTCTGACATGCACTGTCAACTGTGGGACCTTATATAGACAGGGGTGTGCTTTTGCAAATCATGTCCAATCAATTGTATTTACCACAGGTGGCTCAATTCTGAGTCTCATAACAAAGGGTCTGAATACTTAAGTAAATACGTTTTCTTTTATTTATTTGACAACATAAAACCTGTTTTCGCTTTGTCATTATGGGGTATTGTGATGTCATTATGGGGTATTGTGTGTAGATTGATGAGGGGAAAAAGTAATATAATCCATTTTAGAATAAGGCCGTAACGTAATAAAATGTGGAAAAAGTCAAGGGGTCTGAATACTTTCTGAATGCACTTTAGGTCAATAAATCCCTCACCAAATGTCCACCAGTGTCCTCCAACACCACTGACATGTGACTGGTGTTTTGACATATTAACAGGAATATAGTGTGTGATGAACACCCTTTGCACACCTTTCTGATGTGGTGGAAAGCGTTTATGTACCAATACGGTAAATTAGCGTTGTCAGCTTATATATTGAACACTGTTAGCCCAGCCTTTTATTTACCAGTTCACCCCTGTGATGTTATCAGTGCTCTTCTACCAGAGGCATTATAAGGGAACTTGACATGTCCTTTCAGGTATTTTTCTGGAGACTTCAATATATCAATATATTTTCACCAAACATAAAACAATACAAGGTCATTTTATGGACTCGTTGGACTGTAAACCAAAAGGCTTAAGACACCTAATCAAAGTCTAGGCTACCTCAATCCCCCCAAAACCCAATCTGATGACGTTAGATTTTCACTAGCTTTGCCAATCTCCATGCGATGTCCTTCTCTACAATGTATGTCAGTCGGATGCCGTCTTGTCTGTGAATGTGTGTACAACAGGGTTTCCCAAACCCGGTCCAGGGGCCCCACCTCGGTGCAGGCTTTGGTTTTTGCCTCAGTGCTACACAGCTGAATCAATTAACCAACTCATCATCAAGCGTTGATTATTTGAGTCAGCTGTGTAGTGCTGGGGCAAAAACTAAAACGTGCACCCAGGGGGGGCCCCAAGACAGAGTTTTGGAAACGTCGAAGACCCCGGTGATAACTGTGCTGGCTTGAAGGAGTTTTGGAAACGTCGAAGACCCCGGTGATAACTGTGCTGGCTTGACAGAGTTTTGGAAACGTCGAAGACCCCGGTGATAACTGTGCTGGCTTGACGGAGTTTTGGAAACGTTGAAGACCCCGGTGATAACTGTGCTGGCTTGAAGGAGTTTTGGAAACGTTGAAGACCCCGGTGATAACTGTGCTGGCTTGACAGAGTTTTGGAAACGTTGAAGACCCCGGTGATAACTGTGCTGGCTTGAAGGAGTTTTGGAAACGTCGAAGACCCCGGTGATAACTGTGCTGGCTTGAAGGAGTTTGTCTCGTTAGGGTCTTGCCTAGCTCCATAGCGGTGCTGTTGTCTGATGGCAGGATAGTAGTATAGAGGGGCCCGGCGGAGCCTTGGTTCGTCTGTTATTTCTACTCCCTTTCACCTCCACAGTATGTGGGATGGTCTCTCTCTTTCTCTGTTTCTTTCTCATTCATTCTCTCATTAATTTATTCTCTCTCGCTCTCTCTGCCTCACTCTCTTCGACTCCCTCTCTTGCCGTCTCGCGCTCTCTCTGCCTCACTCTCTTCGACTCCCTCTCTCTTCGACTCTCTCTCTCTCGCCGTCTCTCTCTCTCTTGCCGTCTCTCTCTCTCTCTCTCACTCTCTCTCATTACATCTCTCTCTCTTTCTCTCTCTCTCTCTCTCTCCCTCTCATTACATCTCTCTCTTTCTCTCATGTATTCTCTCTCTGATGACAGTGTGGGTGCTGTAGGGGTTGATACATCTCTCTGATGACAGTGTGGCACCTGTAGGGGTTGATACATCTCTCTTTCTCTGATGACAGTGTGGGTGCTGTAGGGGTTGATACATCTCTCTGATGACAGTGTGGCTCCTGTAGGGGTTGATACATCTCTCTTTCTCTGATGACAGTGTGGGTGCTGTAGGGGTTGATACATCTCTCTGATGACAGTGTGGCTCCTGTAGGGGTTGATACATCTCTCTGATGACAGTGTGGCTCCTGTAGGGGTTGATAAATCTCTCTGATGACAGTGTGGGTGCTGTAGGGGTTGATACATCTCTCTGATGACAGTGTGGCTCCTGTAGGGATTGATACATCTCTCTCTCTCTGATGACAGTGTGGGTGCTGTAGGGATTGATACATCTCTCTCTCTGATGACAGTGTGGGTGCTGTAGGGGTTGATACATCTCTCTCTCTGATGACAGTGTGGGTGCTGTAGGGATTGATACATCTCTCTCTGATGACAGTGTGGGTGCTGTAGGGATTGATACATCTCTCTCTCTGATGACAGTGTGGGAGGACAACCTCTTTCAAAAGGCCAGAAAGAAGGGACAGAAAGAGGGAGAGTAAGAGAAGACAAGACATGTTCACCCTTCCTTCAGCCCAGTCTCAGAAGAACGACTGAATAAAGGGAAGAAAAGGCCAGGAGAATAAGAGAAGGAAAGAATAGTCAGTCATTGATTGAAGAACGGTAGAAGAGGAGGAATAGAGGAGAAAAGGCCAGGAGAATAAGAGAAGGAAAGAATAGTCAGTCATTGATTGAAGAACGGTAGAAGAGGAGGAATAGAGGAGAAAAGGCCAGGAGAATAAGAGAAGGAAAGAATAGTCAGTCATTGATTGAAGAACGGTAGAAGAGGAGGAATAGAGGAGAAAAGGCCAGGAGAATAAGAGAAGGAAAGAATAGTCAGTCATTGATTGAAGAACGGTAGAAGAGGAGGAATAGAGGAGAAAAGGCCAGGAGAATAAGAGAAGGAAAGAATAGTCAGTCATTGATTGAAGAACTGTAGAAGAGGAGGAATAGAGGAGAAGGCCGTGGTGCTGTGAGTGGCTCCTGTGGTTGACCCTGGAAAGGACACAGTAATAACCATCGATCCCAATTACAACTGAGAAGCCCAATGACCAGCAGCACTGTAGCTAGCTCTACCCAATGAAACACACATATATATATATACACACACACATATATATACTGTATACACACACACACACACATATATATATATATATATATATATATATATATATATATATACAGTGCCTTGCGAAAGTATTCGGCCCCCTTGAACTTTGCGACCTTTTGCCACATTTCAGGTGAAGAATCAACAGCAAGTGGGACACAATCATGAAGTGGAACGACATTTATTGGATATTTCAAACTTTTTTAACAAATCAAAAACTAAAAAATTGGGCGTGCAAAATTATTCAGCCCCTTTACTTTCAGTGCAGCAAACTCTCTCCAGAAGTTCAGTGAGGATCTCTGAATGATCCAATGTTGACCTAAATGACTAATGATGATAAATACAATCCACCTGTGTGTAATCAAGTCTCCGTATAAATGCACCTGCACTGTGATTGTCTCAGAGGTCCGTTAAAAGCGCAGAGAGCATCATGAAGAACAAGGAACACACCAGGCAGGTCCGAGATACTGTTGTGAAGAAGTTTAAAGCCGGATTTGGATACAAAAAGATTTCCCAAGCTTTAAACATCCCAAGGAGCACTGTGCAAGCGATAATATTGAAATGGAAGGAGTATCAGACCACTGCAAATCTACCAAGACCTGGCCGTCCCTCTAAACTTTCAGCTCATACAAGGAGAAGACTGATCAGAGATGCAGCCAAGAGGCCCATGATCACTCTGGATGAACTGCAGAGATCTACAGCTGAGGTGGGAGACTCTGTCCATAGGACAACAATCAGTCGTATATTGCACAAATCTGGCCTTTATGGAAGAGTGGCAAGAAGAAAGCCATTTCTTAAAGATATCCATAAAAAGTGTCATTTAAAGTTTGCCTCAAGCCACCTGGGAGACACACCAAACATGTGGAAGAAGGTGCTCTGGTCAGATGAAACCAAAATTGAACTTTTTGGCAACAATGCAAAACGTTATGTTTGGCGTAAAAGCAACACAGCTCATCACCCTGAACACACCATCCCCACTGTCAAACATGGTGGTGGCAGCATCATGGTTTGGGCCTGCTTTTCTTCAGCAGGGACAGGGAAGATGGTTAAAATTGATGGGAAGATGGATGGAGCCAAATACAGGACCATTCTGGAAGAAAACCTGATGGAGTCTGCAAAAGACCTGAGACTGGGACGGAGATTTGTCTTCCAACAAGACAATGATCCAAAACATAAAGCAAAATCTACAATGGAATGGTTCAAAAATAAACATATCCAGGTGTTAGAATGGCCAAGTCAAAGTCCAGACCTGAATCCAATCGAGAATCTGTGGAAAGAACTGAAAACTGCTGTTCACAAATGCTCTCCATCCAACCTCACTGAGCTCGAGCTGTTTTGCAAGGAGGAATGGGAAAAAATTTCAGTCTCTCGATGTGCAAAACTGATAGAGACATACCCCAAGCGACTTACAGCTGTAATCGCAGCAAAAGGTGGCGCTACAAAGTATTAACTTAAGGGGGCTGAATAATTTTGCACGCCCAATTTTTCAGTTTTTGATTTGTTAAAAAAGTTTTAAATATCCAATAAATGTCGTTCCACTTCATGATTGTGTCCCCCTTGTTGTTGATTCTTCACAAAAAAATACAGTTTTATATCTTTGTTTGAAGCCTGAAAAGCCTGGCAAAAGGTCGCAAAGTTCAAGGGGGCCGAATACTTTCGCAAGTCACTGTATATATATATATATATATATATATATATATATATATATATATATATATATATATATATATATATATATACACACACACATGTATATATACACACACACACACACATACATATATATACACACACACACACACACACACACACACACACACATATATACACACACACTCACACATACATATATATACACACACACACACACACACATATATACACACACACACATATATATACACACACACATATATATATACACACACACACACACACACACACACGCACACAGATATATGCACACAGATATATATACATACACACACACATATATACACACACAGAGTTCTGTGTGAAGTGGAAGGGTATGGAAACAGTGGCACCCAGTGGTCAAAGCTACAGTAGCTACTGCATATCTGTAATCAAGGCACAGGCCCTGAAATACTGCTGAAATGTCACATTTCAATGCTGGTGTGTTGAACTTTGTGTGACTGTTTGTTCAAATGTAATCTGTAGATATCAGGTTGAATTAATTCATTTTCATTTTTGTTGTAACCGTTTCTGTAGTCTTTCAGGGCCTGTTATATAGGTCTGTGTGTGTGGTGTGAGGCGTGTCTGTGTGTGTGGTGTGAGGCGTGTCTGTGTGTGTGGTGTGAGGCGTGTCTGTGTGTGTGGTGTGAGGCGTGTGTGTGGTGTGAGGCGTGTCTGTGTGTGTGGTGTGAGGCGTGTCTGTGTGTGTGGTGTGAGGCGTGTCTGTGTGTGTGGTGTGAGGCGTGTCTGTGTGTGTGGTGTGAGGCGTGTCTGTGTGTGTGATGTGAGGCGTGTCTGTGTGTGTGATGTGAGGCGTGTCTGTGTGTGTGATGTGAGGCGTGTCTGTGTGTGTGACCTTGACCCAATATGCTTAGTCAGGCATAGTGTGCCCTGTTACACACACACAAACACACACACAGTGAGTGGCAGACACACATGCAGTGAGTGGCAGACACACACACAGAGAGTGGCACACACACACACATAGAGTGGCAGACACACACACACACAGAGAGAGAGTGGCAGACACATATACACAGAGTCACACACACACACCATCTGCTCAGAGACAGCTCTAGAGCCAGGTCCCATCCCATAGACTTGGACATGTCACTGGAACCTCTGATAAACCTCACATCTGTGTTTGTGTGTGTGTGGTTGTCTTTCTCTCTCCCCTCCATCTCTCTATCTCTGTCTCTCTCTATTTCTCTCTCTTCCCCCATTACTCCTCTCTTTCTCTCTCCCCTCCATTTCTCTCTCTCTCTGTCTCTCTCTCTTTCTCTCTCTTGTCCCCATTACATTACCTCTCTTTCTCTCTCCCGCCTTTCCTCCCTCACTCTGCTGCTGTTTTTGGTTTTCTGCCACTGCAGGAGAGATAGATAGGGAGGGAGAGGGATGGATTGAGATAAAGAGAGAGCGGGATGGAGAGAGAGAGAGAGGATGGATTGAGATAAAGAGAGAGCGGGATGGAGAGAGAGAGAGGATGGATTGAGATAAAGAGAGAGCGGGATGGAGAGAGAGAGAGAGGATGGATCAAAGATGTTGTGAAATAAATGGATGATGTGAACTTGGAGACCTCCTCTCCAGCTGTCTCCCAGATATACTGTCAGTCCACCAGCCGGGAATCTGCCCAACAACTGCACTCTAACATTGCCCTAACGTTGTAGAAGCGTTGTTAAAATATTATTTCCAGACATCTGCCTACATGCGCATCACGATGAATTAAAACAGACTGACAACATTTTATCGGCATTTCTTTTTAAGGTTACGTAGACATTGGAGCCAGTTGTAGTGGATCAATGATCATTATCACAGAACATTGGAATGACTTTGACGTCACGCTGACATATTGTTTCTGAGACATGGACCTTCTAGCTGGATGTTCTAGCCACCCAGGTGTTTGGTCTAGTCTAGTGGATCAATGTGCCTCAAAACATCAACATCTCTCTGGTGTGTGTGTGTGTGTGTGTGTGTGTGTGTGTGTGTGTGTGTGTGTGTGTGTGTGTGTGTGTGTGTGTGTGTGTGTGTGTGTGTGTGTGTGTGTGTGTGTGTGTGTGTGTGTGTGTGTGTGTGTGTGTGTGTGTGTGTGTGTGTGATCACACTGCGGCTGTTTAGCCATTCAGCACACACAGGTTGACTTACAGGGAATTATCATTCTGTTGAAACAAGCACTTTTATGAGAGGGAGGGGTGGGTGAGAGAGAGAGACAGGGTTGGTATGTTCATTGTCTTACCTTTAGGAGATGGAGGGAGAGAGAGGGACAGGGTTGGTTAGTATATTGTCTTACCTTTAGGAGATGGAGGGAGAGGGACAGGGTTGGTTAGTATATTGTCTTACCTTTAGGAGAGGGAGAGAGAGGGACAGGATTGGTTAGTATATTGTCTTACCTTTAGGAGAGGGAGAGAGAGGGACAGGGTTGGTTAGTATATTGTCTTACCTTTAGGAGAGGGAGGGAGGGAGAGAGGGGGACAGGGTTGGTTAGTATATTGTCTTACCTTTAGGAGAGGGAGGGAGAGAGAGTGACAGGGTTGGTTAGTATATTGTCCTACCTTTATGAGAGGGAGGGAGGGAGAGTGTGGGGGACAGGGTTGGTTAGTATATTGTCTTACCTTTAGGAGAGGGAGGGAGGGAGGGAGGGTTGGTTAGTATATTGTCTTACCTTTAGGAGAGGGAGGGAGGGAGGGAGAGAGAGGGACAGGGTTGGTTAGTATATTGTCTTACCTTTAGGAGATGGAGGGAGGGAGACAGGGTTGGTTAGTATATTGTCTTACCTTTAGGAGAGGGAGGTAGGGAGGGAGGGAGGGAGAGAGAGAGAGGGACAGGGTTGGTTAGTATATTGTCTTACCTTTAGGAGAGGGAGGGAGGGAGAATGTGGGGGACAGGGTTGGTTAGTATATTGTCTTACCTTTAGGGGAGGGAGGGAGGGAGGGAGGGAGGGTATAGAGGGAGGGAGGGAGAGGGGAGGGAGGGTTAGTATATTGTCTTACCTTTAGGAGAGGGAGGGAGGGAGGGAGAGAGAGGGACAGGGTTGGTTAGTATATTGTCTTACCTTTAGGAGATGGAGGGAGGGAGACAGGGTTGGTTAGTATATTGTCTTACCTTTAGGAGAGGGAGGTAGGGAGGGAGGGAAGGAGAGAGAGAGAGGGACAGGGTTGGTTAGTATATTGTCTTACCTTTAGGAGATGGAGGGAGAGAGACAGGGATGGTTAGTAAATTGTCTTACCTTTAGGAGAGGGAGGGAGAGAGGCAGAGAGAGGTACAGGGTTGGTTAGTATATTGTCTTACCTTTAGGAGAGGGAGGGAGGGAGGGAGGGAGAGAGAGGTACAGGGTTGGTTAGTATATTCTCTTACCTTTAGGAGAGGGAGGGAGGGAGAGAGAGGGACAGGGTTGGTTAGTATATTGTCTTACCTTTAGGAGAGGGAGTGAGAGAGAGGGACAGGGTTGGTTTGTTTGTTGTCTGTCCTTGAGTAGATGGAGAGAGAGAGAGGGACAGGGTTGGTTAGTATATTGTCTTACCTTTAGGAAAGGGAGGGAGAGTGAGAGAGTGGAGGGGTGGGTGGGTGAGAGGGATGGACAACGTTGGTTAGTATATTGTCTTACCTTTAGGAGAGGGAGGGAGGGAGGGAGGGAGGGAGGGAGGGAGGGAGGGAGGGACAGGGTTGGCTAGAATCTTGTCTTACGTTTAGGAGAGGGAGGGAGAGGGACAGGGTTGGTTAGTATATTGTCTTTCCTTTAGGAGAGGGAGGGAGGGAGGGAGGGACAGGGTTGGTTAGTATATTGTCTTACCTTTAGGAGAGGGAGTGAGAGAGAGAGAGAGAGGGAGAGGGTTGGTTAGTATATTGTCTTACCTTTAGGAGAGGGAGTGAGAGTGAGAGAGAGCAGGGGTGGGGTGGGTGAGAGGGATGGACAGGGTTGGTTAGTATATTGTCTTACCTTTAGGAGACGGAGGGAGGGAGGGAGGGACAGGGTTGGTTAGTATATTGTCTTCTAGATGGACTACTAGGGAGGGGTATGTATTGTGTGAAAAACGTCTGTTTGTTTGAGGGGGTTGTGTCTAGAAAACTCTGTGCGTGTAACATCCAATCATAAGAGTGACAGTTGGTTTACACTCTCTCTGACATCCAATCACACCCCCAGTGAGATACCCTGTGACCCCTGTCTCTAGCCTGTCCTGTTATCCTCCTAGCATTACATGCTAACACAGCTTCCATGATAAGCAAGTGAATCATTAGCCTTCAGAGCTAGCCCATTATTGTCTGACAGACATGGACGGTGCAGATGTCACGGGGTTGAGTGGAAACGCGGAGGTGTCTGGTGAACAGCTCAGCAGAGGGAGCCTGTGGTAAAATTCAGTTTAACCGTGTTGTCAAGGTGACAGGGCTGGGGCAGAGTCGACTCACCCCAGCTTTAATAACTACAGCTGACGGCTATGATAAACTGTTTGTGTTTAGCGCTTGTGTCTCAGTCTTTCTCTCCCTCCTTACCTATCTGTCAATAGCAGGGGCGAAGTGGTGTTCGTTCCGTCTGGTTCCTCTATTTGTACAGTTGATGTGACTACTTATCTGTCCTTAGTTGCATTGCAGTAGCTGCTTTCTCTGAGGTAAGTTTAGAGTTAGTGACTTTCCCATCTTGAGCTAACGTGGTGTTAACTTGCGCTGTTTACAAAGTGGAAAATGACTTGTCGTCTTTGAGCTATCCACTCTCTTTGAACATGAGTCTTCCTGTCTGTCTGTGTCTGTGTCTGTCTGTGTCTCTCTGTGTCTCTCTTTCTTTCTATCTTTCTTTCTCACTCATAATGACTACACTGGTTATTGCTGATGAAGCTGCAGTGTCTCTGCATAGAGCTTCTCTAGTCACAAGAGGACAGAGGGAGCGAGAGGAGTGGGAAAACTTGACAGAGCTCTCATTTGCGTCAGGAGCCCTGGCATTTGTTACCGCGGCGACAAGCGTGCGTTCCGCTTGATGGAGAGAATCATCCTGAGAGAATCTCCTCCCTCCATCCTCTCCTCCACCCTATCCCTCGCTAACTAATGTGTTGTTCTCAACATGCTGACAGAGGCAACCTTAAATGACTTTAATATTGTACACACTGAAAATGAGAGGAAATGAATTGTGCTGATTCTTGTTTTCTCTCCTCTCTCTCTCTCCCACTTTCTCCCTTCTCTTTCTCTGTATCTTTCTCTCTCACCAGTGACATACATAGATCTTGGCCCCGTCCTCTGCCACATGCACCATAAATTTGCTTAATACTCTTTGTATACGAGGGGCTGCGCACGAAGGAGATGTGGGCTAATTAAAATGTAATGGCACACACACACACAGAGTTAGCGAGTGAGTGAGCGCTCTTGCAGGTGGTGGGTTGGGAGGGAGGGAGTGAGGGAGGCAGGGAGGGAGTGAGGGGCGGGTGGGAGGGAGGGAGGGGTGGGAGGGAGGGGCGGGTGGGAGGGAGGGAGGTGGAGGGAGGGAGGGAGGGAGGGAGGGAGGGAGGGAGGGAGGGAGGGAGGGAGGGAGGGAGGGAGGGGTGGGTGGGTGGTTGGCAAGTGGGGAAATGTGGACGACAGTGACGGTGGGTTCTGGAGTGTGTTTGACTGAGTGAAGCCGAATGCTGGTTTCCTTCATTATCTCCCCCTAATGGGTGAATAAAGGCTGGTGGGGGGCGAAGGTGTAAGAGCACAGAGAATTGAATCTGATTAACAGCTGATGTCGGGCAAATGACTTTCCAAGCACCTGGGTAATGACGTGGTTGTTTGGAGGAGTTTTTGGCATCTGGGGGGGGGGGGTTTGTCTCACACACCAACAGAACAATCTCTCTCACTCTCTCTCTCTCTCACTCACACACACACACACCCCACCCCCCTCACACACACACCCCACGCAGCACTTCCAACCTTCTCCCTGGTACAACAGCTGGGCAGGGTCCAGATAGCCAGGTGTCCAGTCAACATGACGACAGAGGGATGAGGCCCAGTAGAACAGGCCAAAGAGAGGACAGTATTGTGGGGCAACATGGAGATCCAGACATTGCCAATCAGTTTGTAGATAGATACCCCAAAATCCAAACCCAAAGGCTTGAAATGTCGTGCCAAGTGCCCTATAATAGACAGAAACATGGTATACCTGCAAACTGGGGTTATGTTCCAGATTGACTGCAGTCGGCAACTACTGACTGACTGATCTACAAATCACCTTGCATGCTAAATAACTCCTCACTATCACTTGATCTACAAATCACCTTGCATGCTAAATAACTCCTCACTATCACGTGTAGATCAGTCAGTTTGCTCAGTCACACAGTATATTAGACTTTCATATTCAGGACACAGGGAGGCAACCAAAGATAGGGCCTTAGAGAACATTATACACTATAGCCTTATAAACTGGTTTACAAACGGCCCAAACTGGAACAGCCTTGCCCAGATGTGAGAACACAAATATACCAACATTTATACAAAGTAAAGTTGTCAATTTTCACTCTTTTTCCCCACGTGTTTTATTCCTCCCCTGCTTTTCTACATCTCTTTGGGAACGGTGTGTGTGGGTTGTTAATTGTTCTCTTCAAAGCTTTCCCTTCTAAAAACAAACACATTTCTTTTCAGTTCACATAACTATGTCCTCCTGTGTGCAGCTAATCGCATGCAGTATCTGAGGAATGGGAGTGGTGTTTTGGACGTGAATAACACACACACACACACACAGTAGACACACACACACACACACAGTAGAAACACACAGTAGACACACGCGCACACACACACAGTAGACACACACACAGTCGACACACACACACACACACACACACAGTAGACACACACACACACAGTGGACACACACACACACAGTGGACACACACACACACAGTGGACACACACACAGATATACAGTGGAGACATGTGGTGCATATTTGAGAAGTGATAAGAACACTGTGCTGCCCATCAGGGGTTTCTCTGTGTCTCTGCCTGTGGCGAGCAAAGGAACCGGTATGACCCCTCATCAATATTGACGAGCTCATTGAGGGTGAGCATTGAAAAACGAACAGGGCCTTGGAGGGAGAGGGAGAGAGGAGAAGAGAGTGAGTATGCAAATAGTTCACAAACCAAGGGCAGAGAAAGAGAGAAATATAAAATAAATGAATCCCCACACACAGCTGTGAAAGTCTGTTCTTACTGGACCTAATTTCTCTCCATATTTGTCTCTCTCTCTCTCTCTCTCTCTCTCTCTCTCTCTCTCCATATTTGTTCTCTCTCTCTCTCTCTCTCTCTCTCTCTCCATATTTGTTCTCTCTCTCTCTCTGTGTCTCTCTGTCTCTCTCTCTCTGTCTCTCTCTGTTCTTCTTGCAATATTACAACAGCAGAAATAGCTTGACACAAAAAGCTGCAGAATTGTTCAGTCATTCCTACATAGGAAAATAACCATTTGGTTTAGTAATGGGAGAGGCTTAGAAATAATACAACAAGATAATAGTTAATCCTATTCAGGTACACACACACACACACACACACACACGAGATTTGCACCTGTGTGCTTGTGACTTCCTTGAGATTTCTCCTCCTGGACACAATGGAAGACTTTCCCTCAGCTTAGTCTTCCTCTCCCTGCTGCTTTGATGGACACCACTTTAAATCACCCTCTTTCTCTGGGCACAAAGAGCTGAGTTAAAGGAGGAGATGGGTGAAGAGATTGAGCTTCCCGATGCCCCCAGGTTTTGTGTGTGTGTGCGTGCGTGTGTGTGTCCTTTTGTGGGCACCTCTCATACCCATCCAAAACACCATTGTGGGAGTGTAATCTAAGTGAATGGGATTTCTCTACTAGCCAGTGGCGTATAGCGATGCTATCTGTCTGTCTTTGTGTCTGTGCTGCTGCTGCCCACACAGTCTCTGAGGTATTGGCCTGTTTAGCCCCAGAGCAGAGACATAGTCAGCCCTGCTCTATGCTACTCCCTAATGCATTCATATATCTTCTATATTTACATATATGTTTAATCTGTCTGCTTTGTAGGACAGGCTACCGATGCTACTGTAAACTTTGTGTTTTCCCTATTATTATGGACTAAACCACCATCAATATACAGTGCCTTGCGAAAGTATTCGGCCCCCTTGAACTTTGCGAACTTTTGCCACATTTCAGGCTTCAAACATAAAGATATAAAACTGTATTTTTTTTGTGAAGAATCAACAACAAGTGGGACACAATCATGAAGTGGAACAACATTTATTGGATATTTCAAACTTTTTTAACAAATCAAAAATCAAAATTATTCAGCCCCCTTAAGTTAATACTTTGTAGCGCCACCTTTTGCTGCGATTACAGCTGTAAGTCGCTTGGGGTATGTCTCTATCAGTTTTGCACATCGAGAGACTGAAATTTTTTCCCATTCCTCCTTGCAAAACAGCTTGAGCTCAGTGAGGTTGGATGGAGAGCATTTGTGAACAGCAGTTTTCAGTTCTTTCCACAGATTCTCGATTGGATTCAGGTCTGGACTTTGACTTGGCCATTCTAACACCTGGATATGTTTATTTTTGAACCATTCCATTGTAGATTTTGCTTTATGTTTTGGATCATTGTCTTGTTGGAAGACAAATCTCCGTCCCAGTCTCAGGTCTTTTGCAGACTCCATCAGGTTTTCTTCCAGAATGGTCCTGTATTTGGCTCCATCCATCTTCCCATCAATTTTAACCATCTTCCCTGTCCCTGCTGAAGAAAAGCAGGCCCAAACCATGATGCTGCCACCACCATGTTTGACAGTGGGGATGGTGATGAGCTGTGTTGCTTTTACGCCAAACATAACGTTTTGCATTGTTGCCAAAAAGTTCAATTTTGGTTTCATCTGACCAGAGCACCTTCTTCCACATGTTTGGTGTGTCTCCCAGGTGGCTTGTGGCAAACTTTAAACGACACTTTTTATGGATATCTTTAAGAAATGGCTTTCTTCTTGCCACTCTTCCATAAAAGCCAGATTTGTGCAATATACGACTGATTGTTGTCCTATGGACAGAGTCTCCCACCTCAGCTGTAGATCTCTGCAGTTCATCCAGAGTGATCATGGGCCTCTTGGCTGCATCTCTGATCAGTCTTCTCCTTGTATGAGCTGAAAGTTTAGAGGGACGGCCAGGTCTTGGTAGATTTGCAGTGGTCTGATACTCCTTCCATTTCAATATTATCGCTTGCACAGTGCTCCTTGGGATGTTTAAAGCTTGGGAAATCTTTTTGTATCCAAATCCGGCTTTAAACTTCTTCACAACAGTATCTCGGACCTGCCTGGTGTGTTCCTTGTTCTTCATGCTCTCTGCGCTTTTAACGGACCTCTGAGACTATCACAGTGCAGGTGCATTTATACGGAGACTTGATTACACACAGGTGGATTGTATTTATCATCATTAGTCATTTAGGTCAACATTGGATCATTCAGAGATCCTCACTGAACTTCTGGAGAGAGTTTGCTGCACTGAAAGTAAAGGGGCTGAATAATTTTGCACGCCCAATTTTTCAGTTTTTGATTTGTTAAAAAAGTTTGAAATATCCAATAAATGTCGTTCCACTTCATGATTGTGTCCCACTTGTTGTTGATTCTTCACAAAAAAATACAGTTTTATATCTTTATGTTTGAAGCCTGAAATGTGGCAAAAGGTCGCAAAGTTCAAGGGGGCCGAATACTTTCGCAAGGCACTGTACATATGGTTTAAACCACCATCAATATACATATGGATTAAACCACCATCAATATACATATGGACTAAACCACCATCAATATACATATGGATTAAACCACCATCAATATACATATGGATTAAACCACCATCAATATACATATGGACTAAACCACCATCAATATACATATGGTTTAAACCACCATCAATATACATATGGTTTAAACCACCATCAATATACATATGGTTTAAACCACCATCAATATACATATGGTTTAAACCACCATCAATATACATATGGTTTAAACCACCATCAATATACATATGGTTTAAACCACCATCAATATACATATGGATTAAACCACCATCAATATACATATGGATTAAACCACCATCAATATACATATGGATTAAACCACCATCAATATACATATGGATTAAACCACCATCAATATACATATGGTTTAAACCACCATCAATATACATATGGTTTAAACCACCATCAATATACATATGGTTTAAACCACCATCAATATACATATGGACTAAACCACCATCAATATACATATGGACTAAACCACCATCAATATACATATGGTTTAAACCACCATCAATATACATATGGATTAAACCACCATCAATATACATATGGTTTAAACCAACATCAATATACATATGGTTTAAACCAACATCAATATACATATGGATTAAACCACCATCAATATACATATGGACTAAACCACCATCAATATACAATGGGATTAAAACACCATCAATATACATATGGTTTAAACCACCATCAATATAAAATTGGATTAAACCATCTTCAATATAAAATTGGATTAAAACCACCATCAATAAAACATTGGATTAAACCACCATCAATATAATGTACATATGGATTAAACCACCATCAATATAAAATTGGATTAAACCACCTTCAATATACATATGGACTAAACCACCATCAATATAATGTACATATGGATTAAACCACCATCAATATAATGTACATATGGATTAAACCACCATCAATATACATATGGATTAAACCACCTTCAATATACAGTTGAAGTCAGAAGTTTACATACACCTTAGCCAAAAACATTTAAACTCAGTTTTTCATAATTCCTGACATTTAATCCTAGTAACAATTCCCTGTTTTAGGTCAGTTAGGATCACCTCTTTTTTTTTTTTTTTAGAATGTGAAATGTCAATAATAGTAGAGAGAATGATTTATTTCAGATGTATTTCTTTCAAAACATTCCCAGTGGGTCAGAAGTTTACATACACTCAATTAGTATTTGGTAGCATTGTCTTTAAATTGTTTAACTTGGGTCAAACGTTTCAGGAAGACTTCCACAAGCTTCCCGCAATAAGTTGGGTGAATTTTGGCCCATTTCTCCTGACAGAGCTGGTGTAACTGAGCCAGGTTTGAAGGCCTCCTTGCTCGCACACGCTTATTCAGTTCTGCCCACACATTTTCTATGGGATTAATGTCAGGGATTTTTTATGACTTTCTTGTCCTTAAGCCATTTTGCCACAACTTTGGAAGTATGCTTGGGGTCATTGTCCATTTGGAAGACTCATTTACGACCAAGCTTTAACTTCCTGACTGATGTCTTGAGATGTTGCTTCAATATATCCACATAACATTCCATCCTCATGATGCCATCTATTTTGTGAAGTGCACCACTCCCTCCTGCACCAGTCCCCCTTTTTCCTCCAAACATAACGATGGTCATTATGGCGAAACAGTTCTATTTTTGTTTCATCAGACCAGAGGACATTTCTACAAAAAGTACGATTTTTGTCCCCATGTGCAGTTGCAAACCGTAGTCTGGCTTTTTTATGGCGGTTTTGGAGCAGTGGCTTCTTCCTTGCTGAGCGGCCTTTCAGGTTTTGTCGATATAGGACTTGTTCTACTGTGGATATAGATACTTTTGTACCTGTTTTCTCCAGCATCTTCACAAGGTCCTTTGCTGTTGTTCTGGGATTGATTTGCACTTTTCTCACCAAAGTACGTTCATCTCTAGGAGACAGAACGCGTCTCCTTCCTGAGCGGTATGGAGGCTGCGTGGTCCCATGGTGTTATACTTGGGTACTATTGTTTGTACAGATGAATGTGGTACCTTCAGGTGTTTGGAAATTGCTCGCAAGGATGAACCAGACTAGTGGGTGTCTGCAATTTTTGTCTGAGGTCTTGGCTGATTTAATTTGATCTTCCCATGATGTCAAGCAAAGAGGAACTGAGTTTGAAGGTAGGCCTTGTACCAGATCAACAACATCATAGTGTTATGTGAGGCAGTATGGTACAGTAGTACCAGATCATCATCATAGTGTTATGTGAGGCAGTATGGTACAGTAGTACCAGATCAACAACATAGTGTTATGTGAGGCAGTATGGTACAGTAGTACCAGATCAACATCATAGTGTTATGTGTGGCAGTATGGTACAGTAGTACCAGATCAACATCATAGTGTTATGTGAGGCAGTATGGTACAGTAGTACTAGATCAACAACAACAGTGTTATGTGGGGCAGTATGGTACAGTCGTACCAGATCAACAACATCATAGTGTTATGTGAGGCAGTATGGTACAGTAGTACTAGATCAACAACATCATAGTGTTATGTGGGGCAGTATGGTGCAGTAGTACCAGATCAACAACATCATAGTGTTATGTGAGGCAATATGGTACAGTAGTACTAGATCAACAACATCATAGTGTTATGTGAGGCAGTATGGTACAGTAGTACTAGATCAACAACAACAACAGTGTTATGTGGGGCAGTATGGTACAGTAGTACCAGATCAACAACATCATAGTGTTATGTGAGGCAGTATGGTACAGTAGTACCAGATCAACAACATCATAGTGTTATGTGAGGCAGTATGGTACAGTAGTACTAGATCAACAACATCATAGTGTTGATTCCTTCCTTTTTCTCTACTCATCTCTACTACTGGTTACTGACCTTTGACCTCTCCTGTCCCCCATCTCCTTCCTTCCTTCCTCCCTCTAACCCCCTAACCACCATCTCCTCTCCCCTTTGCTCTGACCTCTTTGACCTCTGTCTTTTAGAGGGATTGGGATAACACAGAACATTCTCATGGGCATTGAACAATGAAGTCATCTTCTCCCCTGTTTAGGCAGTACTATGAGATGCTGTACAACGCTGCAGATGAGTTGCTCAACCTGGTGGTGGACCAGGGCGTTCGCTACACCGAGCTGGAGTACATCCACGCCCTCAGCCTGCTGCAGAGGAGCCAGACGGGCGTGGGAGACCTGAGCACGCAGAACGTCCGGCTGCAGCGCCTCAAGGAGATCATCTGCGAGCAGGCAGCCTTCAAGCAGGCCACCAAGGACAAGAAGATCACTACTGTTTGAGAGGGGGGGACATTGGTAGGCTGTTGTTGGCAATGGTCTGTTTGTATTACTGTCCAGTGTTTCTCAACCTCCTGTCTGGATAAAGGGTTTAGATTAAAGCTAGTATTTGAGAGCTGACCTAGCAGTGTCAGCTAACCGTCTGAGGGACTGGTCAGCACCTCCACAGGGACTGGTGTTGACCTGGGTTTGTAAAAGTCCTAACTGAGTCTTCATTAGATCCCATGGCAGACCGTAAATAACCATGTAATATGTTTTGGGGGTTGAGATAATGCTGGTAGGCTGTACATTAATTATTTACTGATTTAAGGGTTGAACTTAGTTACCAATATGCATCTGTTGTTGTAACTCATCTGTTTATTCACTGGCAAGAATGCAGCCAGTTCCTCAAGAAATCACTCACACACACACACACTCTCCAACTTAAAAAATGACTCCCTTCAATCATCCCATATGTGGTCGGCCCTAGTCTCACCTGTGGAGAATGGGGGAATTTTCTGAGAGTCTGGCTTTGGGGCCTTTCTCATCTCATTGTCTCATTACATCTAACTGCTGCTCTCAATTACAGCTCTACCTCCAGCTCTCCCTCGTGGGCCCGCTGACTGTGTCTGCAATACCAGATGCCAGATTAGACTGTCTAGATTATCACTTCTCTCCCCCTGCTTGTGGCCATTTTGTGGCCATTCTTCTTCCCCAAGGACAAAGAAAGGAATTGGTTCCCCACCTCAGCTGTGGTTCACTCTATTTTTCTCTCACTTAGAATAATGTAGATTGGATATAATGTAGCTATAGCCGATTCTGATTAAAGTATTTGCCACTGTCCTGAAATGCATTGACTGTGCTGCAGCGTTGAGGTGTACATGTGTGCTCGGGGATGAGGGCCAATGTATCCAGTACAATTTATGTGTGTATTTTGTCCCAACACTCAAGGTCTTGAACTTAATAGGGATGTAATTGCAAATCACTACTCCCCTTCCTACCACTACAACTGTTAAAACTTCTGCTAGAACTATTCTAAAGTGAATACACTTCCAAGGAGTCACAAATCATTCCTTCCCCTGGATCCCCTCAGTATATTTAGTTAATTAACTCAGAGGAAAAGTACTTAACAAGAGCGGGGGAGGGAGGAAAGAGAACAGGGGAGAGTTGTGGCAGTGCTGCTCACCAGAACCCAGCGCCACCATCCATCATAATGACATGTAGGCTGGGATCAATATGAGCCTTGTGGTTGCCGGAGGGATTGCCTCGTGCCATAGGAACAGCATTTGTTTTACTCAGCACACGTACACACACACACTATGGAGGTCTCTATGGCTTGCAGTACTCTGCACAACTGAGGAGTTTTTTTCTGCTGATCAGGGAACAAGAGAACACTCCATCTGGATTTAAATGATCCCGTATATCGGACCCCTATACCCATATTTTAAATAATGGGGCAACTCATTGTAAAGATCTACAAATATATTTCACTAGTTTTTTTTACGCTTTGCTTTATTTGTTTGTTTACTAAGACATGTCATTTTGCACATCTACAGTGTGTAATATGAGAGTGGTTTCATGTCTGATGAGTTTTTTCACAAACATCTGATAAGAATGGAGGTGAATGAGTCCCGGTGTGATTTAAGGATGTACTTTCTCCATTGTCTGTTAAACGTCCCTTTCAGACCAACACCTTGACTATCACTCCTTCACTCAATTAAAGAAAGATGACCTGCCATTGTGTACACTGATCTTGCTGAAATAAAACCTCAAAATTCCCCTGTGTATATGAGCAGTTTGTGTGTTTTTGTACAATGAAAAGAGCCAGTTTCCTACCTTGTGTGGTCAAGGGACTAGTTTCTTCCATTGACACAGAGGAATTGACGAATGCCATACAGAACGAAACACTCCCCAAACAACATGGTCTGTCTATGCGCTGTTGCACCGTATAATTCAGTCTTTTCACATTGACACAAATTTACTTTGTCCGATGATGTCATTTTACATAGACGGATCCAAAATATACACTGTCAGGAATTGAGCTCAGCTGCCAGATCTGATGGGATGTCAGAAGAAGGCGTTTCTATAGAATGATCAAGACCTGTTGAAAGATGTCTGATGCACAAAGCACACTGCTTGAAATCTAGTATGTCAAACTTTTTTTGGCATTTTGGTGAGCATGATGGAGGTTTCAACATGGTGATTAGTGTAAAGTTATTAGAAGATGTAATGGCTAATATTTGTCTCGGCACACTAAAATGAAAATGCATGAATATATTACTTTTTCCAGGCGGTGGAACCTGGGAACCAGGGTTTGAAAGATTTTATGAACTGTTGGGAAGTAAATGAATCAAAAACGACATCTCCCACAGTTCAATTCACCTACTGACGCTTCGTCTTCGTTACTAAGCAACAGAGAACGCTATCTGCTCCAGCTGAGCCAACTTTCAAAATAGCTACCTACCTAGGCTAATTAGTAAGTAAAAATATCCCCAAAGTATTCTCATGCCAAACAATTTCATCCAAAATGTCTTCTACTTCGACAATTTCCAATTTGCAAGATATCGGGAAGCAAACATCGCCCCAGTATTCCTCTGGGTCACCCACTTGCTACCCTCATGAGTCAGTGACACAGGAGACCACTGATGCGCAACCATTTCCTGCTGCGGTTCATCAGCCGTGTGCAGACACGTTTTCAACCTCCGAGGAAGAGAAGGAGGAGAAGACAATGGAGGTAAGGGAGGAAGCTTGGGGTAACAGCTAAATTAATAAAGATGCTAACTGCTTTAGTCAGATGGGCCATGAGGCTTGGTGAGTAACACGCCTTTTCTGTTAATTACTTTCAGGATGCAAGCAACTTCTCTCTTTCTCTCTTTCTACTCGGAGTTTCATAATAACAGAAGTTTGGTGCATAAAAACAATGCATTGACAGTGCATGACTTGTTCTATTGTGTACTGCAACATGTTTTGATGTAGCAATGTCTCATACAGAAAAACGATGGTGTGTTGACTGAAGAGGAAGTTTCCAGCTGTTTATCCAACCTGGGACACTCTGCCACTGGACTAGAGCATGTCTACCAGTTCCTCTTTGCGCCTGTAAGAACACACACAACACACACACTTCAGGTTGATAGTGTAACCCCATTAATCGCTGATAATATGCTTTACAGGAGTAACTGTTTACCATCAGACTTTTCACGGAAGAATATCTAACAAATCTGTTTACTTTCCATTTGTGTTGCATTTCTTAACTTGTTTTGTTTTCTATGTCATGTGGAATTCAATTTCGGAATATGTCTCCATCCAGGGTCGAAATCTGAATAATGTAGCCATCCTTTGCAATTACGTCCACCTTCAAAAGCTAGAACTTCCTTACAACAAAATAAAAGGTGTGTGTGTGTCTCATATTAACAAATGCACTGTACGCCTTGTTATGATTCTAATTACTGATATAGAAAATGTAGCTTGATTAGCCTAATTAGTTAAACTGGGTTCATTTCTCATCGGTGCCCTTGTAACTTCTAGGCTTCAGGTTTGTATAATAACAGTTGTGTGTCAGGTGTTGCCATCTCTCCCCCTCTGCTCGCCCGACTCTCCTGACTCTACTAATGCATGTTGACTGGTAGATTTATCCTGTGTAAGCCACATGCCGTATCTCATCATCCTGGATGCCTCCCACAACCAACTCACCGACTTCTTTGGATTCCAGCCGCCCAAGAACCTCAAGGTGGGACCTTCAACAGACAGGATAAGACAACACTTGATTTGTGGCTTGGGGTTTCTTGAAGCCTGTAGTCCCAGAAGATGGGTTCCAATCATCATAGACCATTTATACTGTAGTGTCCTTCCATATGCTTACTAAGTATTACCTACCCTGGAATGACAAGGAACTTACCAGGGTTGACTTCTTCTTATTGTTTATCAGTGAGTTATACAGTACTAGTAGAATGTATCATATTATACATGCATTTGGTTGTTTATTTTCATATTTCTTCATTGCAAAAAGCATTTAAAGATTGGTCCACTTGATTCATTATTCATGTTTGTTGTATTCCGCAGGAGGTTAACTTTTCCCATAACCAGATGTCCGTGATGACACATTTGTCAGCCTACTCGTCTTTGAGTAAACTGAATCTGGACTGTATCCTTCAAAAAGTATTTACACAGACACACATACATGTCAAGTTCTTATCTAGACTACTTCCTCATTGTATACCATTCTTAACGTGTGCCCCTTCTGGATAGACAACTGTTTCAGTGAGATCGGTGGTCTTCTGCATTGTGCCAGCCTCACACACCTCAGCCTGGCACACAACAAGATCTCCTGTATCAGAGGCCTGGACAACCTGCCAATCAAAGACCTCTGTCTGGTAGGTCCTAACTGCTCCACCTGTTTCTTGAATTATTCAATTTCTAACACTTTTCATGGGTGTTATATATGGAGATGTTACATGAATAATTACATTGCGTGTGTGTTTGTTGAATAATTAGATTCTTAAAGATAATATTTTACCATGCGTTATGCTCATATATGAATATGCCCATCCGGTTGTATAGACGCAGCTCTCTAAGCTCATCAGTACTGTGGTTAGTGGTTGGTCTTGTGGTTGATTTAATATGGCCTACCGACTAGGACACAAGTGTTTTCCTGTGAATCAGTTGTTTTGTGTTTTCACCTTGATGTCCCTTCCTGGTGTCTACATTCTTCCATTACGTCATGGCTTTTCTAAAAGGTTATCCCCCCAGTGTGGTGCCAGTTATGCTACACACAATATTTGAGCACTTCTTTCTCTTCAAACATGATGACAGCAGGTGGTGTATTTTTAACTCTCCCCTACCCCCTCTATCCTGTCTCATATTTAAACCACCGACATAATTGAGCTTCAGCTTTTCAAAGACACACAGACATGGGCTCCAGTGTGAGAGCCACCATATGGCTGTGCCAGCGGGCCTCCAGACCCTTCCCTCTCCCTCTCTGACGGATGCTGGTGTCCTTTATCAAAGTGATTCCTCATCGTCAGCACGATGTCCGCTTCCACCCTCCCCTCTGGGACCAGCTGCCGGCGGTGTGAGCAAGCCTGGACCCTGTTCACCCCCCCCCCCCCTCCTCTCCTCTCTTATTCCCTCACCCCTCCATAGCATCCCTGTCAACCAGGGAACCAGCCGCTGTCTCCATCTCCCCTCCCCCTTCCCTCTCGGCCCTCTCCTGCCCAGCCCCGCTCCCTAACAGCGTGCTACCTGTCAGCCAGCCTCCTCTCTCAGCCCATCACACCCTGGCCTCGAGAGCTTCCAGGGCTCCGCGCGGTCACCGTCCCCCGCTGTCGGCAGCCCTCTGCCAGGAAGGCTAGTGGAGGAGGGCAGGGCATGGTGGCCGTGGGGGCTGGATCCTGAATGACAGCCCACGCAGGGGGAAGGTGGGGTGGGGATGGGTCGTTACAGAGCAGGAGGGATGGTGGGTTCTAGAGGAGAGGAGGGCTGGTCTGTAGTGCTTTTGGCATGCGCACATCAGTGTCTGGCCAGCTGTTCACCTGTCACTCCTCACCTGTCAACCCAGACCGTTGGAGCTGGCCTGTCAATCATACACACATCTCAGGGATAAGTTTTATACTCCTTACAGATGGGGAAGGGAACACTCAATGTTAACTTTGATAGTGAGGGTGGGGTGAGTATGTGTGTGTGTGTGTGTGTGTGTGTGTGTGTGACATGGGCGTGTGTGTGTGTGTGTGTGTGTGTGTGTGTGTGTGTGTGTGTGACATGGGCGTGTGTGTGTTGTCGTGTCTTTGGCATCATTAAAACTGAAGACTTATTTATCAAATAACTCTCTGTAATTATTATTACGCGATTAAACAGATTAATCATGTAACTGTAATTAACTAGGAAGTTCGGGGCACCAAGGAAAATATTCAGATTACAAAGTTATACTTTTCCTAATATAACTTTCAGATATTTTAATATCTGATCAATTAGTCTTCGAATTAATGAAATAGTATTTACCTCACGTTAGTCTCATTCCAAACGTTGTAAAGTGTTGGTTATTTGCACGAACCCAGTCTTCACTATGAGTCATCCATACATCAATTGCCTTAAAATCATTTATTTACTAACTAAGTAATTCACAGAAATAACAAACAGTAGATATGGCTACAAGGAAATGATAGGAGAATGATAGGAGAATGTTCCCTAGTGGGCTAAACCGGCATGGCGGCTTGTTAGACAAAAGGGGAGTGGGGGGTCAGCTGAGGAGACACTACAGAGTTGAATATTATAACAATTGAAATGCTAATCCTTTGCACATGAACGCTCACTCATTCGGGAACAATTGCAATCAATATATATATTTACGCTCAGTGTGTCGTCGGGATCTCTGTTGAAAAGTTTGTTTCTGTTGGAGAGTGTCCGCCCTCTCTCTCTGTCGTGGTTAGAATGGATAGTTCAGAGTGACATTCATTCATGTCGTTATAGAATAGATGTTTCGGCGGTTGTCGGTCTTCGCGTTCAATGACACCGAATTCCTAGCTGCAGACTAGTAATTAATATCAAAGACTTGTTCTTATTCTATCGGTATCAATAGTCTTAAGAGTTTAACCACGTGGTATGGATAAAAGATTCAGCCATCTACTCAAACCTTAGCTTATACTCAGGTCTCTACTCAAACCTTGGCCCTCTCGTGGTAAGCTGGTCTGCAACCTTTAGCCATCTCGTAATTGAGGTAAGCTCGTTCTGGTGATAGAAAACACAGGTGGAGGTTTTATTTGGGACACAGAAAAAGTCTGTTTCATGACGCCAGGTCCTGTCTGTGCCCCTGGGAGTGTGCCAATGACTTAGTGAAACTTTTTAGGGAATTGGAGTTTCCTTCATTAAACAGTCCAAAATCACATTACACAACCTCACTCATTAATCTTATACAACAATTAGATGTAAGCCTCATAACTGAGGCTATTGTATAAAAAGCGTTATGGTAATGTGGTCGAATTGTCTCCCATGAGTTTCACAAAATTGTACCAAACGGACCAGTTCGTAGCTGGATTCTTCTCCGATCTTTTATACCTTCTCCAGAACATAAATGTCGTTCGGTTCTCCAGTTCTGTGAGGAAGAAGAAATTCATTTGTTCTCTCTATGAAAACTCACTCTCTCTATACTGTCTGGCCATGAGGCAGGATCTTCTCTAAGAATTTACGACCGGCCCCCCGGGTGGCGCAGTGGTTAAGGGCGAGGTACTGCAGCGCCAGCTGTGCCACCAGAGACTCTGGGTTCGCGCCCAGGCTCTGTCGTAACTGGCTGCGACCGGGAGGTCCGTGGGGTGACGCACAATTGGCCTAGCGTCGTCCGGGTTAGGGAGGGTTTGGCCGGTAGGGATATCCTTGTCTCATCGCGCACCAGCGACTCCTGTGGCGGGCCGGGCGCAGTGCACGCTAACCAAGGTTGCCAGGTGCACGGTGTTTCCTCCGACACATCCAACCCGGCTGACTTCCGGGTTGGATGCGCGCTGTGTTCAGAAGCAGTGCGGCTTGGTTGGGTTGTGTATCGGAGGATGCATGACTTTCAACCTTCGTCTCTCCCGTACGGGAGTTGTAGCGATGAGACAAGATAGTAGCTACTAACAATTGGATACCACAAAATTGGGGAGAAAAGGGTGTAAAAATTCAACAAAGAAAGAATTTACGACCTCTCTGACCACAGCAGCCTGGTTGTAAGGAGACAGACAGAGAGAGATGGTACAGAGGTAGGGAGGTGGTACTCGCTGTGTCCAAAGAGGGCAACGTCGTGACAGTGTGTAGGAGGAGGGAGAGTTGTGTGTGTGTGTGAGCTTGTATGAGTTCATTAATATGTGTGTGTGTATTTGTCCACACGGTATTCATATTCCCAGTGTTTGTCATGTATCACGTCCTCTCTATCCAGAGGGGGAATCAGATTGAGAAGATAGAGAATGTGGAGACTCTGAGAACCCTGCAGGTCCTGGATCTGTCTCTGAACCGCATCAGCAGTCTGTCAGGCCTGCAGAATCTCCATCTGCTGGGCTCCATCAATCTGGAGAGTAACCTGGTGAGACACAGTCCATTCCTTAATGTCCTGCTCTCTTGTCGACCTTGGTTACCCTCCCTAATTCCTTAATGTCCTGCTCTCCTGTCAAACTGGAGAGTAACCTGGTGAGACACAGTCCATTCCTTAATGTCCTGCTCTCCTGTCAAACTGGAGAGGAACCTGGTGAGACACAGTCCATTCCTTAATGTCCTGCTCTCCTGTCAAACTGGAGAGGAACCTGGTGAGACACAGTCCATTCCTTAATGTCCTGCTCTCCTGTCAAACTGGAGAGGAACCTGGTGAGACACAGTCCATTCCTTAATGTCCTGCTCTCTTCTCAAACTGGAGAGGAACCTGGTGAGACACAGTCCACTCCTTAATGTCCTGCTCTCTTCTCAAACTGGAGAGTAACCTGGTGAGACACAGTCCATTCCTTAATGTCCTGCTCTCCTGTCAAACTGGAGAGGAACCTGGTGAGACACAGTCCATTCCTTAATGTCCTGCTCTCCTGTCAAACTGGAGAGGTACCTGGTGAGACACAGTCCATTCCTTAATGTCCTGCTCTCTTCTCAAACTGGAGAGGAACCTGGTGAGACACAGTCCATTCCTTAATGTCCTGCTCTCCTGTCAAACTGGAGAGGTACCTGGTGAGACACAGTCCATTCCCTAATGTCCTGCTCTTGTCTCTGCCACTGTCTGCATGGTACCAATGGCCAGTATCACTAAACCACCTAGCGACTGTATACCAGGAGCTGAGTGATAAAGCTATTCCACTGCATCAACTGATAGATTGGCTGTGGTATTACATTTAGTTTTAATAGTTTTTAAAGGATTTATTCTTGATCCAAGCATCAGATCTTTTTTCTCTATGATATACTGTTCTCAGATCAGTGAAATCAAGGAGGCCACACACATCCATGACCTGTGCCTGCTCCGGGAGCTGAATCTGCAGAGAAACCTAGTCCAGGTAGCTGCACTGCACCTACACCCAGAACACATCACTAAACAAGTTAGCTCCCTAATGCTGTCTGCTTCCTCTGTACTGACAATAGACATGTCCATGCTGCTTCTTTCACTGTTGTGTCAACCCCAGGAGCAACTGGACTACAGACTGGCAGTGATCTTCCTCCTTCAACACCTGACTGGCCTGGACCAGGAGAAAGTCACAGTAGAGGAGAAGGCAGGTTGGATGTATGAGATGGTTATCAGTGATGGAACTTAAGGATTTTGGGCCGGGCTAGTAGACTGCCACTGGCCAGCCGGGCTAGTAGACTGCTGCTGGCCAGCCGGGCTAGTAGACTGCCGCTGGCCAGCCGGGCTAGTAGACTGCCGCTGGCCAGCCGGGCTAGTAGACTGGTGCTGGCCAGCCGGGCTAGTAGACTGGTGCTGGCCAGCCAGGCTGGGCTAGAAGACTGGCGCTGGCCAGCCTGGCTAGTAGACTAGCGCTGGCCAGCCGGGCTAGTAGACTGGCGCTGGCCAGCCGGGCTAGTAGACTGCCGCTGGCCAGCCGGGCTAGTAGACTGGTGCTAGCCGGCTGGCTAGTAGACTGCCACTGGTCAGCGGGCTAGTATACTGGCGCTGGCCAGCCGGCTGGCTAGTAGACTGGCACTGGCCAGCCGGCTAGCTAGTAGACCACATTTGATACTAGCCTACAGTAGGTCCAAAATCTGCTGGGTGAAGATGGAAAAGACAACATTTCTCCTGCATCTCGGGCTAGCTTGGTAATGTTCTATTAGATGTCCATCCCTGTGTGTAATACTGTGCCTATAGGAAGTGGAGGAGGGGCATCAATAACTGAGTGGCATGTTTTGCTAATTGGGACAGTGAATGCTAACCTGGTATGTTTTTATTTACAACAGTGGTCATCTGTCAGGATCTGTAGAGGTTTTATAATATAGGTCAATGATACAGTTGAAGTCTGAAGTTTACATACACTTAGGTTGGAGTCATTAAACTCGTTTTTCAACCACTCCACAAATCTCTTGTTAACAAACTATAGTTTTGACAAGTTGGTTAGGACATCTACTTTGTGCATGACACAAGTAATTTTTCCAACAATTGTTTACAGACAGATTATTTCACTTATAATTCACTATATCACAATTCCAGTGGGTCAGAAGTTTACATACACTAAGTTGACTGTATCTTTAAACAGCTTGGAAAATTGTCATGTCATGGCTTTAGAAGCTTCTGATAGGCTAATTGACATAATTTGAGTCAATTGGAGGTGTACCTGTGGATGTATTTCAAGGCCTACCTTCAAACTCAGTGGCTCTTTGCTTGACATCATGGGAAAATCAAAAGAAATCAGCCAAGACCTCAGAAAATAAATTGTAGACCTCCACAAGTCTGGTTCATCCTTGGGAGCAATTTCCAAACACCTGAAGGTACCACATTCCTCTGTACAAACAATAGTACTGAAGTATAAACACCATGGGACCACGCAGCGTTCATACCGCTCAGAAAGGAGACGCGTTCTGTCTCCTAGAGGTGAACGTACTTTGGTGCGAAAAGTGCAAATCAATCCCAGAACAACAGCAAAGGACCTTGTGTAGATGCTGGAGGAAGCAGGTACAAAAGTATCTATATCCACAGTAAAACGAGTCCTATAGCGACATAAGCCACTGCTCCAAAACCACCACGAAGAAAAAAACAGACTACGGTTTGCAACTGCACATGGCGAGAAAAATCTTACTTTTTGTAGAAATATCCTCTAGAACTGTTTGGCTATAATGACCATCGTTATGTTTAGAGGAAAAAGGGGGAGGCTTGCAAGCTGAAGAACACCATCCCAACCGTGACGCACTGGGGTGCTTTGCTGCAGAAGGGACTGATGCACTTCACAAAATAGATGGCATCATGAAGTTAAAGTTTGGTCGCAAATGGGTCTTCCAAATGCACAATGACCCCAAGCATACTTCCAAAGTTGTGGCAAAATGGCTTAAGGACAACAATGTCAAGGTATTGGAGTGGCCATCACAAAGCCCTGACCTCAATCCTATAGAATGTGTGGGCAGAATTGAAAAGTGTGTGCGAGCAAGGAGGCCTACAAACCTGGCTCAGTTACACCAGCTCAGTCAGGAGGAATGGGCCAAAATTCACCAAACTTATTGTGGGAAGCTTGTGGAAGGCTACCTGAAACGTTTGACCCAAGTTAAACAATTTAAAGGCAATGCTACCAAATACTAATTCAGTGTATGTAAACTTCTGACCCACTGGGAATGTGATGAAAGAAATAAAAGCTGAAATAAATCATTCTCTCTACTATTATTCTGACATTTCACATTCTTAAAATAAAGTGGTGATCCTAACTGACCTAAGAGGGAATTTTTACTCTGATTAAATGTCAGGAATTGTGAAAAACTGAGTTTAAATGTATTTGGCTGAGGTGTATGTAAACTTCTGACTGTACATACGTTACTTCTAGATAGGACTGACTTGAAGTAAGATATTTATCGGCAATGTCACATATGAACGTCTCCCCCTGTGTTCCCCAGGTGTCTGCTGTGAACATTGTTACATATGAACGTCTCCCCCTGTGTTCCCCAGGTGTCTGCTGTGAACATTGTTACATATGAACGTCTCCCCCTGTGTTCCCCAGGTCTCAGCATATGAACGTCTCCCCCTGTGTTCTCCAGGTGTCTGCTGTGAACATTGTGACATATGAACGTCTCCAGGTGTCTGCTGTGAACATTGTGTTCTCCAGGTGTCTGCTGTGAACATTGTTACATATGAACGTCTCCCCCTGTGTTCTCCAGGTGTCTTCTGTGAACATTGTGACATATGAATGTCTCCCCCTGTGTTCTCCAGGTCTCGGCTGTGAACAAGTACGACCCTCCTCTGGAGGTAGTGGCAGCCAGGGAGCACATGAATCACATGGTATACCAGCTGATGCAGCCCCAGGTCATCTACGATAGGTAAAAACAGCACGATCCGCCAACTACCCTGACTGGACTACCCTCCTTAGAACACGACTTTCAGCCAATCAGAAGTCGATACGATGAATATTCTAAATAAAACTTACATACTAAATTAACTTGTTCTGGCAATCTTTAAAAATGAAGAAACGTAGCTTTTCTGACATTTATACTCTATTTATACATCATAGAAACTGACCTATCCCGTGGCCTAGAAAAATCAGATTTTTCTGATTGGCTTGTTGTCCTGAACAATGGTAAAGTACCTCCTAGACTCTTTATCCTTGTGCTCTCCCTCTCTCTAAATGGTGTACTGTGTCATCCATGTGTTGCTGTGTGCGTGTGTCCCAGCACCCTGCCCAGTCTTGACTCTCCCTACCCCATGCTGGTGTTGACTGGGCCCCAGGCTTGTGGGAAGAGAGAGCTGGCCCACAAGCTCTGCCGAGAGTTCAACGACTTCTTCGCCTACGGGTGAGTCCCAAGTGCCAAATGGTACCCTATTTCCTACATAGTAGTGCACTACTTTTGGCAAGCTGTGGCCAAACTCTGGGGGCTTGTGTGCATCCATAAAGCACACTTTTCCATATATAGTGCACTACTTTTGGCCAGCTTGCTTCTCGCATTTTGTGCTCATTAGAATAGACTTTATCAAAGGATGCAGTTACCTTAAATATGAGAAGGCCTGGTCACAGAGGTGAAGGCTAGGGTTAGGGTTATTGTTTAGGATGGTACTAAATATATTTCACGAGGATCCCCTCTGGTTACCCATCCATAGATACATGATACTTCCACACTGTTAAACCAGATGTTCAATACCTCCAACACATGAGCAATGGGGAGTGATAAATAACAAGGTTCCCCACCACGGACAATAGAAGAAATAAGAAGCAGTAAATAGTGGTAGAGAGAGCACGAACACTGGAGCGCTGGAATCAAAAGAACATCTGCTGGACATGGCTTGTCTATGGCTCTCACCTTACGCTGGTTTTAATAGAAACCTCTACACCAGGGTTCTCTATCCCTGTTCCTGGAGAGCTACCCTCCAGTTGGTTTTCAATCCAACCCTGTTCCTGGAGCTACCCTCCTGTAGGTTTTCACTCCAACCCTGAGCTACCCTCCTGTAGGTTTTCACTCCAACCCTGTTCCTGGAGAGCTACCCTCCTGTAGGTTTTCACTCCAACCCTGTTCCTGGAGAGCTACCCTCCTGTAGGTTTTCACTCCAACCCTGTTCCTGGAGAGCTACCCTCCTGTAGGTTTTCACTCCAACCCTGTTCCTGGAGAGCTACCCTCCTGTAGGTTTTCACTCCAACCCTGTTTTACCCTCCACTCCAACCCTGTTCCTGGAGAGCTACCCTCCTGTAGGTTTTGGAGAGCTACCCTCCTGTAGGTTTTCACTCTAACCCTGTTCCTGGAGAGCTACCCTCCTGTAGGTTTTAACCCAAACCCTGTTCCTGGAGAGCCACCCTCCTGTAGGTTTTCACTCCAACCCTGTTCCTGGAGAGCCACCCTCCTGTAGGTTTTAACCCAAACCCTGTTCCTGGAGAGCCACCCTCCTGTAGGTTTTAACTCCAACCCTATTCCTGGAGAGCTACCCTCCTGTAGGTTTTAACTCCAACCCTGTTCCTGGAGAGCTACCCTCCTGTAGGTTTTCACTCCAACCCTGTTCCTTGAGAGATACCCTCCTGTAGGTTTTAACTCCAACCCTGTTCCTGGAGAGCCACCCTCCTGTAGGTTTTAACTCCAACACCATTTGTAACTAACCTGATTCAGTTGATCAACCAACTAATTATTAGAATCGGGTACGTTAGATGAGGGTTGGAGTGAAATCCTCCAGGAGGGTGGCTCTCCATGAACATGTTTGGAGAGCCCTGCTCTACACACAGACACCCGCACACACACTTCCTTCTACATCCCCGAACCCAGGGGAGGTCGCCCCATCCCAGCCCCTGTCCTCTCCAGAGCTAACGTAAAAAACAGTTAACATACTTACCCCTCCAAAATGACAAGAACCTGTTGATGTGGCCATGGAGTGCTCCACTTCACCTGGGTAGTGGAGTTGGTGTGTGTGCGCTTGTGTGCATCAAAGCGAGTGTGTGGCACGTGTCCGTCTATATGTCTAGTCTGTCCGTTATTCTGTCTCGGTGTGTTGCAATACCATTATGATCCTTAGGAGTTTTTGATTATTTTAAATGTTGGATTATTGTGGCTTGTTGACATTTACTGCATTGATTGATAGGAACATAAGCAGTTCGCTGCAGCCATAACACCTGCTAAACTGTGTACATGACCAATGAAGTTGAGTTGCTAGCTTGAATGTATTGCTGTATTGCCATTGGAACCATTTGTCTCTTGTTGTCACAGAACCTGCCATACCACCAGGGGTCCCTACTTTGGAGAGGAGGACGGGAGCGACTACCATTTTGTCACGGAGGAAGACTTTCAGAACATGATTCACATGGTACATGTTTGAGATTGACTATGTTGCTGTGTGATTGAGCAGAATTACTGATCAACAAATCACCTTGCATCCATTGTTTGATTAACGTTAGCGATTCTGCCCCTCGCTTTGCTCAAACTGATCCCCTCAAACACACTGATAGTGTGTCAGTCTCAGATTCATTTAAATTATTTCCGTTCGTAAAGATAAAATGTGAAGGTTACACAAGCCATGGGTAGCCCTGTCCATGACACCACATCTTCATCGTACTTCAGAATTTAAATATACAGTGTCTTCGGAAAGTATTCAAATCCCTTGACTTTTGCTACGTTACAACCTTACAAATCCTTAGAAATCTACACACAATACCTCATAATGACGCAACAAAACAGGTTTTGAGAGTTTCTTGCAAATGTCAACAAACAAAAAAAAACGTTTTAAAGTAAGATTTACATAAATATTCAGACCCTTTGCTATGTGACTCGAAATATAGCTCAGGTGCATCCTGTTTCCATTGATTATCCTTGAGATGTTTCTACAACTTGATTGGAGTTCACCTGTGGTAAATTCAATTGATTAGACATGATTTGGAAAGGCACACACCGCCATGATGTCGAAGGAATTGTCCGTAGAGCTCCGAGACAGGATTTTGTTGATGCTCAGATTTGGTGAAGGGTACCAAAACATTTCTGCAGCATTGAAGTTCCCCAGGAACACAATGGCCTCCATTATTCTTAAATGGAAGAAGTTTGGAACCACCAAGTCTCTTTCTAGAGCTGGCCGCCGGCCAAACTGAGAAATCGGGGGAGAATGGCCTTGGTCAGGGAGGTGACCAAGAACCTGATGGTCTCACTGACAGAGTTCTAGAGTTCCTCTGTGGAGACAACCATCTCTTCACATCTCCACCAATCAGGCCTTTATGGTAGAGTGGCCAGACAGAAGCCACTCCTCAGTAAAAGGCACATGACAGCCCACTTTTAGTTTGCCAAAAGGCACCCAAAGACTCTCAGACCATGAGAAACAAGATTTATCTGGCTTGATGAAACCAAGATTGAACTCTTTGGCCTTAATGCCAAGCGTCATGGTTGGAGGAAACACTACGCTGAAGCATGGTGGTGGCAGCATCATGCTGTGGGGATGTTTTTCAGCGGCAGGGACCAGGAGACTATTCCGAATTGAGGCAAAGACGAACAGAGCGAAGTACAGAGAGATCCTTGATGAAAACCTGCTCCAGAGCGCTCAGGACCTCAGACTGGGGGCGAACGTTCACCTTCCAACAGGACAATGACCCTAAGCACACAGCCTAGACAACTCAGGGGTGGCTTCGGGACAATGTCCATTCCAGCCAGAGCCCGGACTTGAACCTGATCGAACATCTCTAGAGAGACCTGAAAGTAGCTGTGCAGCAACTGTCGTGGAAATGTCCTCTATTTACCAAATCATGGGAGCAAACCACACACACAAGTCAGAGTTAGTTATAAAAGTCCATCTTTAATTATATGAGCTCTTATCACAATCCTGTGACTCTCAGATAATTCAGTGTCTCCCAGTGAATCCTCTGAGAGTCCCTTCCACATTGTAAATGAGGTCCTTTATAGTAAAGACACACACACAGGATAAGACAGCATAGACATAATTCATCGTTCAGCTTTGTCTCCTTTCTCAAACCCCAGAACCATAAACCAACCCTCCATATCAACAGGCATATATCAAATTGTCATTTAGATACAACCAACTCTAAATACAACCAATCCTGGACAAGCTCACGGAGAGGAGAATGATTCCAGACACTGCCATCTCCGATGGGAAAACTAGGGAGTGAACTGGCGCACACACACAGTGGAGCAAAAGACATGTTTACACACGATGATACTTTGACCTCTCCCCTCTCAGCGGCCCAATTAACTTACACCCATTTGATAAATATAAAACATCTCACATATGTTACCAACAAATTCTGAATCTTCCCTAACACAACCTGACTGAGCTTGAGAGGATCTGCAGAGAAAAATGGGAGAAACTCCCCAAATAAAGGTGTGCCAAGCTTGTAGCGTCATACCCAAGAAGACTCAGGCTGTAATTGATGCCTAAGGTACTTCATGGCCAGAAACAAATAACTTTTTTCTGAAACTCGTTAGTCTATTCTTGTTCTGAGAAATGAAGGCTCTTCCATGCGAGAAATTGCCAAGAAACAAGAACTGGTACAACGCTGTGTACTTCTCCCTTCACAAAACAGTGCAAACTGGCCCTAACCAGAATAGAAAGAGGAGTGGGAGGCCCTGGTGCACAACTGAGCAAGATGACAAGTACATTAGAGTGTCTAATTTGAGAAACAGACGCCTCACAAGTCCTTAACTGGCAGCTTCATTAAATAGTAACTTGCTTAACACCAGTAAAAGTGTTCGGATCACAAAGAAGAACATTCGTGAGACGCAGATAAAATGAAAAGATGCTGGAGGAGTGCTTGACACCATTTTAAGCAAGGTGGAGGCAATGTGATGGTCTGGAGGTGCTTTGGTGGTGGTAAAGTGGGAGATTTGTACAGGGGAAAAGCGATGTTGATGAAGGAAGTCTTTCACTCCATTTTGCAAAGCCATGCCATACCCTGTGGACGGCGCTTAATGCCATACCCTGTGGACGGCGCTTAATGCCATACCCTGTGGACGGCGCTTAATGCCATACCCTGTGGACGGCGCTTAATGCCATACCCTGTGGACGGCGCTTAATGCCATACCCTGTGGACGGTGCTTAATTGGAGCCAATTTCCTCCTACAACAGGACAATGACCCAAAGCACAACACCAAACTATGCAAGAACTATTTAGGGAAGAAGCAGTCAGCTGTCTATAATGGAGTGGCCAGGACAGTCACTGGATCTCAACCCTATTGAGCTGTTGTGGGAGCAGCTTGACCATATGGTATGTAAGAAGTGCCCATCAAGCCAATCCAACTTGTGGGAGGTGCTTCAGGAAGCATGGGGTGAAATCTCTTCAGATTACCTCAACAAATTGACAACTAGAATGCCAAAGGTCTGCAAGGCTGTAATTGCTGCAAATGTAGGTTTCTTTGACGAAAGCAAAGTTTGAAGGACACAATTATTATTTCAATTAAAAATCATAACCATGTCAACGTCTTGACTATTTTTCCTATTCATTTTGCAACTCATTTCATGTATGTTTTCATGGAAAACAAGGACATTTCTAGGTGTTACCCCAACCTTTTGAACAGTAGTGTATGTAGATGTGATATTTCAGTTGTGTTTTTTTCATACATCTGCAAAGATTTAGAGCAACCTGTTTTCTCTTTGTCATTATGGGGTATCGTGTGTAGATTCATTTAAAAAAAGGCTGTAACCTGACAAAACGTGGACAAAGTCAAGGGTCAGCATACTTTCCGAAGGCACTGTTCATCCAGCCAGCAATTTATTTTGTGCACATGTGTGTAGCCTAGACTTGACAAGTCTTCTGGTTTGAAGTTTTGTAAGTAGTTATCTTAACTCTAAAAGACAGTAAATCAATTATGTCATACTCAGTTATTGGCTACTTAAATATATTTCCTTATATCTAACATGTTTGACACTTCAAAGCACAAGAGTTCTACCATATTCCCAAAGGAAGAAGTCCTAGATATCCTACACGGGGGCCTGAGGTACTGCAGAGTATGCCTGCTCGGCCAACTGTCTTTTAACTTCAGGCCCATCCATTTGTCTTTCTAAAGGTAAATATGTAAGCGCCATGGGGCCTTAATAAATAGAGATCTCTCTCACAGTGATATTAGGAGGAAACCCTTTGAAGTGGGGATCCTAACCGTGCATAGTCTAAAGTACAGAGGAAGGTGGAGAGCCTTACTCCCTTATCACATACATACATCACAGACTCCCTGGATCATTCAGACCACGTCAGACCAGCTCAGATGGAGACAGAAACATACAGGGCATTCTGAAAGTATTCAGACCCCTTCACTTTCTCCACATTTTGTTACGTTACAGCCTTATACTAAAATGGATCAAATAAATCCTCATCAATCTACACACAATGCACTGTACATCAGACTCGTATGCCCAACCACACACACACACACACACAGCAGCTCCATCCCAAAAATGTTCCTCAATCAGTAGGTCCTTGTGCTTGTTTTATTGTTCCAATTAGCCTGTCAACAGAGGAACGATAAGGGTGCTTTGTAATTTGGGCCTGATGGTTTCCAACCCTCTAAAAGTAGGGGGTGAAGTTAAGCACGACAAGTGTCGAGCTCCTGAGGGAGTCTCTCAATAGTCAGTAGGGCACAACTTATATCAGAACATCAACTAGAAATGTGATATCTAGAATGTGGGCATGAGAGCCTTACCAATTATATGTGTTCCATTTCTATCTGAATATTGGGAAAAGTGTAGCCTACCTTGAGAGTAGGCTACAGTCCTCAGAGCTGTCCGTAGGGTCGTAAAGCGTGATGGATCGTAACGCCGAGCATATCGGCCCCAGGTGCAAGTAGACGAGGGGTCAAAGGGAGCGGCTGTGTGAACTACAGGGTAGCAGGGGAAGTGATGGTACCTCTGACTGCAGGGGTCAGGTGTTCACCTCACAGGTGGGGACATTATAGCTGCGGTTGTTACTCTTCTCTGGACATAAAAGGGGTCGTGAAGGACCCAGTAGGTCCATCGAAGACCACTTCCATTTTGGAATATGAATTTGACTCTTAACTAAGTAAGACTGTCCCAACTTACAGCTTTCTGTTAACTTTTGTTTTCTTTCTTTTTGTCTCCCCCCTGGTCTCCCTCTCTCGGTCTCTCTCTCTCTCCGTCCGTCTCCCTCTCTCGGTCTCTCTCTCGGTCTCTCTCTCTCTCCGTCCGTCTCCCTCTCTCGGTCTCTCTCTCGGTCTCTCTCTCTCTCCGTCTGTCTCTCTTTCTTTCCTTCTCCCTCTGCTCTTCCATTGTCTGTCTTCAGGGTAAATTCCTCCAGACGATGCAGTATGCGGGCCACTGGTATGGTCTGTCTCGTGAGGCCATAGAAGACGTGGCCAGGGAGGGCCTGGCCTGCTGTGTGCACATGGAGCTGGAGGTGGGCGTCAACACACACACATTCACATAGCAGCAGGAAATCGAAAGGCTCATTTTCTGTGTACTGTTCTCCCAGGGCGTGTTCAGTCTGAAGAACAGCCACTTTGAGCCGCGTTACGTCCTGATGATCCCCACAGACAAGGAGCAGTACGGCAGGCGGCTGAGGACCAGAGCTCTGTACACCCAGACCCAGATAGATACGGCTGTAGCCCGCGTGGATACATACGCCCTGATCAACAGAGAGCGCCCAGGCTTCTTCGACAACGTCATCCCCTGTGGTACGTAGCTGATGATGATGCAGACCAGTATATAGAATATAGATATATAGGTATGTAGTCCCTTCAGAAAGTATTCACACCCCTTGACTTATTCCACATTTTGTTGTGTTACAGCCTGAATTCAACATGGATTAAATATGTTGTTTTTTTACACACAATACCCCTTAATGACAAAGTCAAAACATGTTTTTAGAAATGTGATTATGAAATATAGAAATATCTCATTTACACAAGTATTCATACCCCTGAGTCAATACATGTTAGAATCAGCTTTGGCAGCGATTACTGCTGTGAGTCTTTCTGGGTTAGTCTCTAAGAGCTTTGCACACCAGGATTGTACGATATTTACACATTATAAATTCTTCAAACTGTCAAGTTGGTTTCTGATCATTTTCAAGTCTTGCCATAGATTTTCAAGCCGATTGAGGTGAAAACTGTAACTAGGCCACTCAGGTACACACACCCCTTGACCTTTTCCACGTTTTGTTGTGTCAAAACACAACTAATTGGCAAAAACGCATTAAGAAGGAATGAAATTCCACAAATTCACTTTTAACAAGGCACACCTGTTAATTGAAATGCATTCCAGGTGACTCATGACCTCATGAAGCTGGTTGAGAGAATGCCAAGAGTGTGCAAAGCTGTCATCAAGGCAAAGGGTGGCAACTTCGAAGAATCTCAAATATTAAATAAGATCTATTTTTATTTGTTTAACACTTTGTTGGTTACGACATGATTCCATATGTGTTATTATATTATGTGTTATGATGTCTTCAATAGTATTCTACAATGTAGAAAATAGTTTTAAAAAAATAAGAAAAACCCTGGAATGAGTAGGTGTGTTCAAACTTTTGACTGGTACTGAAGATGCATACCCATGTTGTCTATCATGGTTTTAATGGTTCTTGTGATGGTTTTCACTCCATGAACCAACTGAAGCTTTCAGAGTTGACCTGTGTCCTACCATATAAAGAAACAAAAAATGTCTGGCCACACCCAAATGTGCGTTCCTATAGAAACTACCTACAACGGTCCAGTGAAAATCTTATTTTTAAAAGTTAATGTTCTCTTATCTCTTACCCAAATAATGTTGTTGGCATGTCCTTTATTTGTATTTGTGTCCAAAGCATAAATTAGAGAGAAGAAACCCCCCGCCTCAAACTTGAATATAATACAGCCAATCAGCAGCCTACTCGCCTGAATATAATACAGCCAATCAGCGACCTACTCGCCTGAATATAATACAGCCAATCAGCGACCTACTCGCCTGAATATAATACAGCCAATCAGCGGCCTACTCGCCTGAATATAATACAGCCAATCAGCAGCCTACTCGCCTGAATATAATACAGCCAATCAGCGACCTACTCGCCTGAATATAATACAGCCAATCAGCAGCCTACTCGCCTGAATATAATATAGCCAATCAGCAGCCTACTCGCCTGAATATTTTTAATGACCGGTATACGCCCACACCATTCCAAACCAGAAAATCTGCTTTTTAACATACTTAATTACCATATTTTGGAAGGAAAACTATTTCACACATATTGTAATAAATGATAGGTCATATTTCTGAGAAATCTGGAAACGCTGGACCGTTACTTTAAGAGATTTATCTAAATAATCTAAAGTCTGGCGAGGGGCGTGTGTGTGTGTGTGTGTGTGCGTGCGAGCGTGGACACGACCGGGATGCGAAGAAAGATACGCATACTTGCTGTACAAATGTATGGAGATTGTTTTAATAGTGTGTGTGTGTGTGTGTGTGTGTGTGTGTGTGTGTGTTCAGATGAGCCAGTGGAGGCATACAGAACCCTGAGGCAGGTGGTGAAGGACTATCTGGGAGTGGAGGAGCAGGGAGGAGAGGACCAGAGCACCACAGACACCCCCACAGGTAGGTGTTTGTGTGCATTACAGCACATATATGTGCGATCAAGTGTGTCATTAACGTGTCAGCATCTGTGGCAGAGTTGAAGAGGGACTACCTAGTGGACGAGGCGCCCCCAGCCCCCTCCACCAGGCCAGAGACAGTCTTTATGTCCTGCTCCGCTCCAGACATGGACCCCTCAGACCACAACTGTAGGAAGTACTACAACAAGGTCCAGGCCCAGCTCACCCCACAGAAGACCTCAGCAGTGAGTCACAACACCCACACACACACACACATGTCAGTAGTCACCAAGCCTGCACCTGGTCAACTATGGTATTCAGGCTTTTGTTTCAGCCCAGCACTAATTAGTCTGATTCAACCAATCAAGGTCTTGGCGAGCAGTTGATTAGTTGGATCTGACTGATCCAGTCCCGAGGAACCAGGTGTGTGCACTCTCTGGCCAAACATTGATTAATCAACGTAGTGTCAGGAAGAAAGAGAATACAGCTGGACTGTATACCTGGAGGACAGGAGTCGTACACCTAGGGTCAGTATGGCAGGGTATATTACAGGTAGTTTGCAACCCTAGGTGAACCCCCTGTACCAAGTCTGTCTGCCTTGTGCTGTTGATCACAGTGATCTAGATCAGAGATACTCAACTCTGACCCCACGAGGTCCGGAGCCTGCTGGTTTTCTCTTCTTCCTGATCATTAATTGCTCACACCTGGTGTCCCAGGTCACTATCAGTCCCTGATTAGAGGGGAACAATGTCAAACTGCAGTGGAACTGGCTTTGAGGTCCAGAGTTGAGTTTGAGGGATCGAGCCCAATCATCTGACTGATTGATATCAGGGTTGTTATTGCTGAGCTAGATATCCTTATTCATCCACGCCAGCATCATGTTTAAATACTGTATCTCTCTCTCTGGGCTGTAGGAGCTGGTCCATCCACAGATACAGCATCATGTTTAAATACTGTATCTCTCTCTCTGGGCCGTAGGAGCTGGCCTCCATCCACAAATACAGCATCATGTTTAAATACTGTATCTCTCTCTCTGGGCTGTAGGAGCTGGTCCATCCACAGATACAGCATCATGTTTAAATACTGTATCTCTCTCTCTGGGCCGTAGGAGCTGGTCCATCCACAGATACAGCATCATGTTTAAATACTGTATCTCTCTCTCTCTGGGCCGTAGGAGCTGGTCCATCCACAGATACAGCATCATGTTTAAATACTGTATCTCTCTCTCTGGGCCGTAGGAGCTGGCCTCCATCCACAGATACAGCATCATGTTTAAATACTGTATCTCTCTCTCTGGGCCGTAGGAGCTGGCCTCCATCCACAGATACAGCGTCATGTTTAAATACTGTATCTCTCTCTCTGGGCCGTAGGAGCTGGCCTCCATCCACAGATACAGAATCATGTTTAAATACTGTATCTCTCTCTCTGGGCCGTAGGAGCTGGCCTCCATCCACAGATACAGCGTCATGTTTAAATACTGTATCTCTCTCTCTGGGCCGTAGGAGCTGGCCTCCATCCACAGATACAGCGTCATGTTTAAATACTGTATCTCTCTCTCTGGGCCGTAGGAGATGGCCTCCATCCACAGATACAGCATCATGTTTAAATACTGTATCTCTCTCTCTGGGCCGTAGGAGATGGCCTCCATCCACAGACGGCAGCAGCTGGTCAGAGAGGCTCTGATGGGGAAGAGTCCCAAAGCCTACACCCAGCTCTTCAAGAGGTGCACTATACCCTACCACTCAGACTTGATTGGAGTGTACACTTCAAATCAACAGCTATTATAGGCATCAACAGCCTCTCCTGTTGTCCTGATTGGCCACATTTGACCCTGATGTTGAAGTGGCAGGTTACAAGGTCATGTGGTAGAATGGTGTTGTATTGCATGCCAACAGCAGAGGGAGCTAGATAGGTCATGGTGAAAAGTGTGTGTGTGTGTGTGTGTGTGTGTGTGTGTGTGTGTGTGTGTGTGTGTGTGTGTGTGTGTGTGTGTGTGTGTGTGTGTGTGTGTGTGTGTGTGTGTGTGTGTGTGTGTGTGTGTGTGTGTGTGTGTGTGTGTGTGTGTGTGTGTGTGTGTGTGTGTGTGTTTGTTTGTTTGTTTGTTTGTTTGTTTTTAGGAGTAAAGATCACCCCCCGCTGCCATTCACACTCTAGCCAACAGGAGATATACTCTATGTCAATTTCTGCATAACGTCTCTTGTTTTACTGAGAATGTGTTTTCAGATGCATGTTGGGTAGGATGGTCACCTTCAGAACAATACCAACTATGTGTGTTTATATTTTATGTGTGAGAAACACATACAAGCATCTGTTGAGATTTAAGGAAGTCAGCGATGCACGGTGTAAACAGCAATATCAGGCCGACTTCTGCAACAACTAAGAGTATGAATCACAAGGCTCCATAGCTATCATGTTGCGTGAAGCGCATCTGTGCACATGAACAGATGTTTATTGTGAGTGCTACGTCTTGTATCGCGCTCCGCTGCAATATCCTGCTGCTCCTGGCAACCTCATCACTGAGGCTCAGTTTAAAGTGATAGATTTCATATCAGATGTTGTTTAGGTATAACGAAGCTCTGCATATCACCAATGTGTTGCAGCTACAATCTCTTACCAAGCTCGTGATTCTATCATGTTGACGCTATCATGTTATGACATGTTATGTCTAAGGTTTATGTATGTGTGTGTGTGTGTCTCCCAGGTGCGTTCTCACAGCTCCATCATCATTGGCCTCTCAGATGCAGCGGGACCCCACCCTCTCATCCCCCATGATGCCTAGAGCCAGCCATGACAGACAACACAACCACTCAGAGAATAGCAGGTCTGTACCCAACACACACACACACTATTATAGTCTTAACTTGTATAGTCTCAACTATATCCACCGCTGTTGTATTTGTATAGTCCCCTAGGGGACTAGCATCCACTGCTGTTGTATTTGTATAGTATAGTCCCCTAGGGGACTAGCATCCACTGCTGTTGTATTTGTATAGTATAGTCCCCTAGGGGACTAGCATCCACTGCTGTTGTATTTGTATAGTATAGTCCCCTAGGGGACTAGCATCCACTGCTGTTGTATTTGTATAGTATAGTCCCCTAGGGGACTAGCATCCACTGCTGTTGTATTTGTATAGTATAGTCCCCTAGGGGACTAGCATCCACTGCTGTTGTATTTGTATAGTATAGTCCCCTAGGGGACTAGCATCCACTGCTGTTGTATTTGTATAGTATAGTCCCCTAGGGGACTAGCATCCACTGCTGTTGTATTTGTATAGTATAGTCCCCTAGGGGACTAGCATCCACTGCTGTTGTATTTGTATAGTATAGTCCCCTAGGGGACTAGCATCCACTGCTGTTGTATTTGTATAGTATAGTCCCCTAGGGGACTAGCATCCACTGCTGTTGTATTTGTATAGTATAGTCCCCTAGGGGACTAGCATCCACTGCTGTTGTATTTGTATAGTATAGTCCCCTAGGGGACTAGCATCCACTGCTGTTGTATTTGTATAGTCCCCTAGGGGACTAGCATCCACTGCTGTTGTATTTGTATAGTCCCCTAGGGGACTAGCATCCACTGCTGTTGTATTTGTATAGTATAGTCCCTTAGGGGACTAGCATCCACTGCTGTTGTATTTGTATAGTATAGTCCCCTAGGGGACTAGCATCCACTGCTGTTGTATTTGTATAGTCCCCTAGGGGACTAGCATCCACTGCTGTTGTATTTGTATAGTCCCCTAGGGGACTAGCATCCACTGCTGTTGTATTTGTATAGTATAGTCCCCTAGGGGACTAGCATCCACTGCTGTTGTATTTGTATAGTATAGTCCCCTAGGGGACTAGCATCCACTGCTGTTGTATTTGTATAGTATAGTCCCCTAGGGGACTAGCATCCACTGCTGTTGTATTTGTATAGTATAGTCCCCTAGGGGACTAGCATCCACTGCTGTTGTATTTGTATAGTATAGTCCCCTAGGGGACTAGCATCCACTGCTGTTGTATTTGTATAGTATAGTCCCCTAGGGGACTAGTATCCACTGCTGTTGTATTTGTATAGTATAGTCCCCTAGGGGACTAGCATCCACTGCTGTTGTATTTGTATAGTATAGTCCCCTAGGGGACTAGCATCCACTGCTGTTGTATTTGTATAGTATAGTCCCCTAGGGGACTAGCATCCACTGCTGTTGTATTTGTATAGTATAGTCCCCTAGGGGACTAGCATCCACTGCTGTTGTATTTGTATAGTATAGTCCCCTAGGGGACTAGCATCCACTGTAATGCTGAACTTTATTATTTTCTAATAGACTGAAACGTTCCAATCTATCTTATTATGATTGATCAAGAGCAGTGCACACACTTGTGTTAGTATTCACTGGCTGACCTTATGTAGTAGTATTCACTGGCTGACCTTATGTAGTAGTATTCACTGGCTGACCTTATGTAGTAGTATTCACTGGCTGACCTTATGTAGTAGTATTCACTGGCTGACCTTATGTACTAGTATTCGCTGGCTGACCTTATGTAGTAGTATTCACTGGCTGACCTTATGTAGTAGTATTCACTGGCTGACCTTATGTACTAGTATTCGCTGGCTGACCTTATGTAGTAGTATTCACTGGCTGACCTTATGTACTAGTATTCACTGGCTGACCTTATGTACTAGTATTCACTGGCTGACCTTATGTAGTAGTTTTCACTGGCTGACCTTATGTAGTAGTATTCACTGGCTGACCTTATGTAGTAGTATTCGCTGGCTGACCTTATGTAGTAGTATTCACTGGCTGACCTTATGTACTAGTATTCACTGGCTGACCTTATGTAGTAGTATTCACTGGCTGACCTTATGTAGTAGTATTCACTGGCTGACCTTATGTACTAGTATTCACTGGCTGACCTTATGTAGTAGTATTCACTGGCTGACCTTATGTACTAGTATTCACTGGCTGACCTTATGTAGTAGTATTCACTGGCTGACCTTATGTAGTAGTATTCACTGGCTGACCTTATGTACTAGTATTCACTGGCTGACCTTATGTAGTAGTATTCACTGGCTGACCTTATGTAGTAGTATTCACTGGCTGACCTTATGTACTAGTATTTACTGGCTGACCTTATGTAGTAGTATTCACTGGCTGACCTTATGTACTAGTATTCACTGGCTGACCTTATGTAGTAGTATTCACTGGCTGACCTTATGTACTAGTATTCACTGGCTGACCTTATGTACTAGTATTCACTGGCTGACCTTATGTACTAGTATTCACTGGCTGACCTTATGTACTAGTATTCACTGGCTGACCTTATGTAGTAGTATTCACTGGCTGACCTTATGTACTAGTATTTACTGGCTGACCTTATGTACTAGTATTCACTGGCTGACCTTATGTACTAGTATTCACTGGCTGACCTTATGTAGTAGTATTCACTGGCTGACCTTATGTAGTAGTATTTACTGGCTGACCTTATGTAGTAGTATTCACTGGCTGACCTTATGTAGTAGTATTCACTGGCTGACCTTATGTAGTAGTATTCACTGGCTGACCTTATGTAGTAGTATTCACTGGCTGACCTTATGTGTTCAAGAGCTTCTTCTTTACTGAGTTCTCAGGTAACAACTCCACACCATCTGGGGACAAGTCTCTGTACACCTCAACATTGATGGATATCTGTCCCTCCTAATGCCTCCTCCCTGTGTACACTGGAATAACCATTAACACAGCTTACGACTTACACCGGTGAAATAAGCATTTCTGTGTATACAGCATGTCTGAGAGCTGAAGGTCATTTGTTAACGTAGAACCAACAGGGAGTATAGGTTTAAGGGAGGGAGGGAGGTTTAAGTCCCTCACATCAGCAAATTACTGCCACTAAGTGATTTTCTTACCTATTTTCTTGTGACCTGTAAAGTAGTGTTGTTATGCTCTTGTTTTAGTTGAAATAGCTGTGCCAATCCAGCAACTCTATTTTACTGAATAACTTCTTTAATTATTGATTGAATAGATCTTTCTAAAATCCTCCTTGTTGGCTTTGGATATAAGTATAGGCGTGGGAGGTGTTTTAGAATGTCCTTTGTTAGTCAGTTATTCATAGCAACCAATCCATTAAAAAACGAAGATGTTCAACAGAATGATGTCTGAACCTATCCCATGGTAAAGTCCATGGAATGACATACCTAATGACATACAGGGCGTTCACAAAGTATTCAGACCTCTTGACTTGTTCCACATTTTGTTACGTTACAGCCTTGTTCTAGAATGGATTAGATATTTTATTTTTGTCTCAATCTAATCAAAATTTTAGCTTATTTATAAAAAATAAAAAAACATACCTTATTTACATAAGTATTCAGACCCTTCGCTATGAGACTCGAAATTGAACTCCTTGATGTTTTTACAACTTGATTGGAGTCCACCTGGGGTCAATTTAATTGATTGGACATGATTTGGAAAGGCACACATCTATATACAGTAATGTCCCACAGTTGACAGTGCATGTCAGAGCCAAAACTAATTCATGGAAGAGCTCCGAGACGAGGATCTGGAGAAGGGTACCAGAACATGTCTGCAGCATTGAAGGTCCCCAAGAATGCAGTGGCCTCCATCATTCTTAAATGGAAGAAGTTTGGAACCACCAAGACTCTCTTCCTAGAGCTGGCAGGTTCGAGGCAAAGATGAAGAGAGCAAAGTACAGAGAGATCCTTGATGAAAACCTGCTCCAGAGCGCTCAGGACCTCAGACTGTGGCGAACGTTCACCTTCCAACAGGACAACGACCCTAAGCACACAGCCAAGACAACGCAGGAGTGGCTTCGGGGCAAGTCTCTGAATGTCCTTGAGTGGCCCAGCCAGAGCCCAAACTTGACCTGAAAATATATATGCAGCAACGCTCCCCATCCAGCCTGACAGAGGGACCTCAGACTGTGGCGAACGTTCACCTTCCAACAGGACAACGACCCTAAGCACACAGCCAAGACAACGCAGGAGTGGCTTCGGGGCAAGTCTCTGAATGTCCTTGAGTGGCCCAGCCAGAGCCCAAACTTGACCTGAAAATATATGTGCAGCAACGCTCCCCATCCAGCCTGACAGAGCTTGAGAGGATCTGCAGAGTAGAATGGGAGAAACTACCCAAATACAGGTGTGCCAAGCTTGTAGCGTCATACCCAAGAGGTAATCGCTGCCAAAGGTGCTTCAACAAAGTACTGAGTAGGGTCTGAATAGTTATGTAAATGTGATATTGATAATTTTTCATAAATTAGCAAATATTTCCAAAAAACTGTTTTTGCTTTGTCATTATGGGGTATTGTGTGTAGATTGATGAGGAAAATAAATATTTAATACAATTTAGAATAAGGCTTTAACATAACAAAATGTGGAAGAATTCAAGGGGTCTGAATACTTTCTGAATGCACTGTACCTAATGACATAACCTCCATTAATTGGTACAAATTTAACCCAGTTTTCATGGTTATAAAAGATCTGGAAGTCTACATGCTTAGGCCAATTTGCCTTCAACACAGACTGTCTGATACCACCTGTATGGGATATGTTTTACCTGTCTCTCTCTATGGGACATATTTGACGGAGGAGTGTCTTATCGCTGATGGTGCGTTCCATCACTTTCTCTCCTCCTCAAGTATCTGGTTTCACAACAGAATATGTTCCTGACAGCCCTTTGAGAAGGAGGGGTTGTGTCAGTGTGAGACTAGACTGGGACAGAGCCAACCTGCCAATGAGACTTTAATACTGTGTGTCAGGTTTCTACCAGTCTACCTACTGTAACAGAAATGTACATACACACACTTGGCAGCTCCATTGCTTTCTCCTTTTCACTTGTCTTTATTATTTCTCTGCACCTGTCTGTCTGTCTCTCTCTCTCTCTCTCTTTCTCTCTGTTTTACTCTCTCTGTTTTACTCTCTCTCTCACACTCGCTGTTTTACTCTCTCTCTCTCTCTCTCTGTCTCTCTCTCTCTCTCTGTTTTACTCTCTCTCTCTGTCTCTGTCTCTCTCTCTCTCTGTCTCTGTCTCTCTCTGTCTCTGTCTCTGTCTCTCTCTCTGTCTCTCTCTCTGTCTCTCTCTCTCTGTTTTACTCTCTCTCTCTCTCTGTTTTACTCTCTCTCTCGCTCTGTTTTACTCTCTCTCTCTCTCTGTTTTACTCTCTCTCTCTCTCTGTTTTACTCTCTCTCTTCTTCCCCTGTCTCTCTCTCTCTTCTTCCCCTGTCTCTGACTCTCTCTCGTCTTCCCCTGTCTCTTTCTGCCTGTCTTTCTCTCACTGTCTCTGTCTTTTCCCATGATTTTCTCTTCCCCTGTCTCTCTCTCTCTCTCTGTTTCTCTCTCTCTCTCTCTCGCTCTCTGTTTTTCTCTCTCTCTCTGTTTTACTCTCTCTGTCTCTCGCTCTCTCTCTCTCTTTCTTCCCCTGTCTCTCTCTCTCTCTCTTCCCCTGTCTCTCTCTCTCTCTCTTTCTCTCTTTCCCTGTCTCTCTCTCTCTTTCTTCCACTGTCTCTCTCTCTTCTTCCCCTTCTCTCTTTCCCTGTCTCTCTCTCTCTCTCTTCCCATGTCTCTCTCTCTCTTTCTTCCACTGTCTCTCTCTCTTCTTCCCCTGTCTCTCTCTCTCTCTCGTCTTCCCCTGTCTCTCTCTGTGTCTTCCTCTGTCTCTTTCTGCCTGTCTTTCTCTCACTGTCTCTGTCTTTTCCCATGATTTTCTCTTCCCCTGTCTCTCTCTCTCTCTCTCTCTCTTTCTTACACTGTCTCTCTCTTTCTTCCACTGTCTCTCTCTCTTCTTCCCCTGTCTCTTTCTGCCTGTCTTTCTCTCACTGTCTGTCTTTTCCCATGATTTTCTCTCTCTCTCTCTCTCTCTCTCTCTCTCTCTCTCTCTTACCCTGTCTCTCTTACCCTGTCTCTCTCTCTCTCTTACCCTGTCTCTCTCTCTCTTACCCTGTCTCTCTCTCTCCCCCCTGGTATCAGCTCTGATGACTCCCGTGCTAGTTCTGGCCTGTCCATTCCCAGCTCAGCAGGGGCCTTCTCAGAGACAGCAGGGCCAGCCGGGTGTTCAGACCTGGGCTTGGACACCACCGTGGAGCCCCTGGATGTCTCCTCTCTGGGACACAACCTGGACATGCTGAAAGGTGACTTACCCTAGCTCAATCTCCTCTCGTTTTGACCAATGACTGGCTCCCTCTCTGTATCTCTCTCTGTCTCTGCCTTTCTTCATGTCTCTCTCTCTAGCAGGTGGACATTTTGTCATGACACTTATTCTTCTACCTCATAGAACTGTGTTGGCTAGTCATCAATCTCTTTCTCTCTGTTCCCTCAATACTTTCTAGTGTGATTCTCTTGTTGTAGATGTATGATAATCTACAGTTGAAGTCGGAAGTCTACATACACTTAGGTTGGAGACATTAAAACTAGTTTTTCAACCACTCCACAAATTCCTTGTTAACAAACTATAGTTTTGGCAAGTTGGTTAGGACATCTACTTTGTGCATGACAAGTAATTTTCCCAACAGTTGTTTACAGACAGATTATTTCATTTCTAATTCACTAAATCACAATTCCAGTGGGTCAGAAGTTTACATACACTAAGTTGACTGTGCCATTAAACAGCTTGGAACATTCCAGAAAATGATGTCATGGCTTTAGAAGCTTCTGTCATGCATTTGAGTCAATTGGAGGTGTACCTGTGAATGTATTTCAAGGCTGTCACACCCAGACCTGAGTATTCTTTGTTTTCTTTATTGTTTTGGTTAGGTCAGGGTGTGACATGGGTGATGTATGTGTTTTTTGTACTGTCTAGGGGTTTTATAGGTTTTTGGGGTTGTTTACTATCTAGGTGTTTATATATGTCTATGGTTGCCTAGATTGGTTCTCAATTAGAAGCAGGTGTGTATCGTTGTCTCTGATTGGGAACCATATTTAGGCAGCTATCTTCTTTGGGTATTTTGTGGGTTATTGTCTGTCTAGTTGCCTGTGTCTGCACGTTTGTAGTATAGCTTCACGTTCATTTTGTTGTTTTTTGTAGTTTGTTTAGTGTCTGTCTTCATTAAAATATAATATGTATTCAATTCACGCTGCGCTTTGGTCTCCTCTTTTCGACGAACGTGACAAAGGCCTACCTTCAAACTCAGAGCCTCTTTGCTTGACATCATGGGAAAATCAAAAGAAATCAGCCAAGACCTCAGATAAAAATTGTAGACCTCCAGAAGTCTGATTCATCCTCGGGAGAAATTTCCAAACACCTGAAGGTACCACGTTTATCTGTACAAACAATAGTATGCAAGTTTAAACACCATTGGACCACGCAGTCGTCATACCGCTCAGGAAGGAGACAAGTTCTGTCTCCTAGAAATGCGAAAAATGCAAATCAATCCCAGAACAACAGCAAAGGACCTTGTGAAGATGCTGCAGGAAAGGTACAAAAGTAGCTATATCCACAGTAAAACGAGTCCTATATCGACATAACCTGAAAGGCCGCTCAGCAAGGAAGAAGCTACTGCTCCAAAACCGCCATAAAAAAGCCAGACTATGGTTTGCAACTGCACATGGGGACAAAGTACTTTTTGGAGAAATGTCCTCTGGTCTGATGAAACAAAATTAGAACTGTTTTGCCATGATGACCATTGTTACGTTTGGAAGAAAAAGGGGGATGCTTGCAAGCTGAAGAACACCATCCCAACCGTGAAGCACGGGGATGGCAACATCATGTTGTGGGGGTGCTTTGCTGCAGGAGGGACTGGTGCACTTCACAAAATAGATGGCATCATGAAGATGTAAAATTATGTGGCTATATTGAAGCAACATCTCAAGACATCAGTCAGGAAGTTAAAGCTTGGTCGCAAATGGGTCTTCCAAATGGGCAATGACCCCAAGCATACTTCCAAAGTTGTGGCAAAATGGCTTAAGGACAATAAAGTCAAGGTATTGGAGTGACCATCACAAAGCCCTGACCTCAATCCTATAGAAAATGTGTGGGCAGGACTGAAAAAGTTTGTGCGAGCAAGAAGGCCTACAAACCTGACTCAGTTACACCAGCTTTGTCAGGAGGAATGGGACAAAATTCACCCAATTTATTGTGGGAAGCTTGTGGAAGGCTACCCGAAACGTTTGACCCAAGTTAAACAATATAAAGGCAATGCTACCAAATACTAATTGAGTATGTAAACTTTTGACCCACTGGGAATGTGATGAAAGAAATAAAAAATAAATCATTCTCTCTACTATTATTCTGACATTTCACATTCTTAAAATAAAGTGGTGATCCTAACTGACCTAAGAGGGAATTTTTACCTGGATTAAATGTCAGGAATTGTGAGTTTAAATGTAATTGGCTGAGGTGTATGTAAACTTCCGACTTTAACTGTATGTCTCCTCCCTAGATATACCAGTTATGGATCCTCTGTATAAATGAAAGCACACATCTTTCCAAGTATTAGTAACTCATTGGTTGTGTACTTGTTTCTCCCCCAGATCAAGTAGAATCTGGCCACACTCCTGACGCCCCTCGCCCCGGCTCCGAGCTCCTCTCTCCGGGCGCCACCGCCACCATGGCACGCCCAGGCTCCAACGCCAAACCCATCCTGCCACCTATCCTGTCGGGACGCAAAACCCCCGGACCCAGCCCTAAGCCCCAAACCCTGAGACAGGAGAGAGAGGGAGAGGGAGATGAGGAGTGAAGAGGTACAGGAGAGAGGTAGAGGAGGAGTGAAGGGGTACAGGAGAGAGGAAGAGGAGTGAAGAGGTACAGGAGAGAGAGAGGAGGAGGTGTGAAGAGGTACAGGAGAGAGGAGGAGTGAAGAGGTACAGGAGAGAGGAGGAGGAGGAGTGAAGAGGTACAGGAGAGAGGAAGAGGAGGAGTGAAGAGGTACATGAGAGAGGACAAGGAGGAGTGTAGGAGTACAGGAGAGAGGACGAGGAGGAGTGTAGAGGTACAGGAGAGAGGACTTGGAGGAGTGAAGAGGTACAGAAGAGAGGAAGAGGAGGACGTACAGGAGAGAGGGAGGGACAAGTAGATGCTCTTTCAAGAGTTGAAAGGTCACACAGAATGAACAATGATGTACACATTCACCTGTCTTTTCTGAATAAAGACGTACCTGTGTGTTAGCTGGTCCAGATGGAGTCATTGATTTACTAATAATATAGTCAGAGGATAGAATAATTAGAATGTTAGGACATTACACCAAATATAATGATTCCCTGCTTCAACTTGACTCAAACCGAAACATACATTATAATACATTTAGTCAATGACATGTGCCAAACTCTTGACTTCTCAGTCTTGCTATTGGGCTCCCGAGTGGCGCAGCGATCACTGCATCTCAGTGCTAGAGGCGTCACTACAGACCCAAGTTAGATTCCAGGCTTTATCACAACCTGCCGTGATGGGAGTCCCATAGGGTGGCGCACCATTTGCCCAGCGTCGTTAGGGTTTGGCCGGGGTAGGCCATCATTGTAACTAAGAATTTGTTCTTAACTGTCTTGCCTAGTTAAATTAAGGTTAAATAAATAAAATATTGACTATACAATCTATTGTTGTTGCTATAACCTGTACTGCAATGCAGAAAGATATCCTGGACAGTCACCCATTAATAAAGATGATTACAGTATAATAAGAAAGATAATTGAGCCGTTCTTCAATCCTTGTTATCTGTGTGTTCTGTTGTAGGGTAGGGCTGGGTATCTACTGTATAAGGGTGAGTTATCTGTGTGTTCTGTTGTAGGGCAGGGCTGGGTATCTACTGTATAAGGGTGAGTTATCTGTGTGTTCTGTTGTAGAGCAGGGCTGGGTATCTACTGTATAAGGGTGAGTTATCTGTGTGTTCTGTTGTAGGGCAGGGCTGGGTATCTACTGTATAAGGGTGAGTTATCTGTGTGTTCTGTTGTAGGGCAGGGCTGGGTATCTACTGTATAAGGGTGAGTTATCTGTGTGTTGTGTTGCAGGGCTGGGTATCTACTGTATAAGGGTGAGTTATCTGTGTGTTCTGTTGTAGGGCAGGGCTGGGTATCTACTGTATAAGGGTGAGTTATCTGTGTGTTCTGTTGTAGGGCAGGGCTGGGTATCTACTGTATAAGGGTGAGTTATCTGTGTGTTCTGTTGTAGGGCAGGGCTGGGTATCTACTGTATAAGGGTGAGTTATCTGTGTTCTGTTGCAGGGCTGGGTATCTACTGTATAAGGGTGAGTTATCTGTGTGTTCTGTTGTAGGGCAGGGCTGGGTATCTACTGTATAAGGGTGAGTTATCTGTGTGTTCTGTTATAGGGCAGGGCTGGGTATCTACTGTATAAGGGTGAGTTATATGTGTGTTCTGTTGCAGGGCTGGGTATCTACTGTATAAGGGTGAGTTATCTGTGTGTTCTGTTGTAGGGCAGGGCTGGGTATCTACTGTATAAGGGTGAGTTATCTGTGTGTTCTGTTGTAGGGCAGGGCTGGGTATCTACTGTATAAGGGTGAGTTATCTGTGTGTTCTGTTGTAGGGCAGGGCTGGGTATCTACTGTATAAGGGTGAGTTATCTGTGTGTTGTGTTGCAGGGCTGGGTATCTACTGTATAAGGGTGAGTTATCTGTGTGTTCTGTTGTAGGGCAGGGCTGGGTATCTACTGTATAAGGGTGAGTTATCTGTGTGTTCTGTTGTAGGGCAGGGCTGGGTATCTACTGTATAAGGGTGAGTTATCTGTGTGTTCTGTTGTAGGGCAGGGCTGGGTATCTACTGTATAAGGGTGAGTTATCTGTGTTCTGTTGCAGGGCTGGTATCTACTGTATAAGGGTGAGTTATCTGTGTGTTCTGTTGTAGGGCAGGGCTGGGTATCTACTGTATAAGGGTGAGTTATCTGTGTGTTCTGTTGTAGGGCAGGGCTGGGTATCTACTGTATAAGGGTGAGTTATCTGTGTTCTGTTGCAGGGCTGGGTATCTACTGTATAAGGGTGAGTTATCTGTGTGTTCTGTTGTAGGGCAGGGCTGGGTATCTACTGTATAAGGGTGAGTTATCTGTGTGTTCTGTTGTAGGGCAGGGCTGGGTATCTACTGTATAAGGGTGAGTTATCTGTGTGTTCTGTTGTAGGGCAGGGCTGGGTATCTACTGTATAAGGGTGAGTTATCTGTGTGTTCTGTTGTAGAGCAGGGCTGGGTATCTACTGTATAAGGGTGAGTTATCTGTGTGTTCTGTTGTAGAGCAGGGCTGGGTATCTACTGTATAAGGGTGAGTTATCTGTGTGTTCTGTTGTAGAGCAGGGCTGGGTATCTACTGTATAAGGGTGAGTTATCTGTGTGTTCTGTTGTAGGGCTGGGCTGGGTATCTACTGTATAAGGGTGAGTTATCTGTGTGTTCTGTTGTAGGGCAGGGCTGGGTATCTACTGTATAAGGGTGAGTTATCTGTGTTCTGTTGTAGGGCAGGGCTGGGTATCTACTGTATATGGGTGAGTTATCTGTGTGTTGTGTTGCAGGGCTGGGTATATGCTGTATATGGGTGAGTTATCTGTGTGTTGTGTTGCAGGGCTGGGTATCTACTGTATAAGGGTGAGTTATCTGTGTGTTCTGTTGTAGGGCAGGGCTGGGTATCTACTGTATAAGGGTGAGTTATATGTGTTCTGTTGTAGGGCAGGGCTGGGTATCTACTGTATATGGGTGAGTTATCTGTGTGTTCTGTTGTAGGGCAGGGCTGGGTTTCTACTGTATAAGGGTGAGTTATCTGTGTGTTCTGTTGTAGGGCAGGGCTGGGTATCTACTGTATAAGGGTGAGTTATCTGTGTGTTCTGTTGTAGGGCAGGGCTGGGTATCTACTGTATAAGGGTGAGTTATCTGTGTTCTGTTGTAGGGTAGGGCTGGGTATCTACTGTATAAGGGTGAGTTATCTGTGTGTTCTGTTATAGGGCAGGGCTGGGTATCTACTGTATAAGGGTGAGTTATCTGTGTGTTCTGTTGTAGGGCAGGGCTGGGTATCTACTGTATAAGGGTGAGTTATCTGTGTGTTCTGTTGTAGGGCAGGGCTGGGTATCTACTGTATAAGGGTGAGTTATCTGTGTGCTCTGTTGTAGGGCTGGGCTGGGTATCTACTGTATAAGGGTGAGTTATCTGTGTGTTCTGTTGCAGGGCTGGTTATCTACTGTATATGGGTGAGTTATCTGTGTGTTGTGTTGCAGGGCTGGGTATCTACTGTATAAGGGTGAGTTATCTGTGTGTTCTGTTGTAGGGCAGGGCTGGGTATCTACTTTATAAGGGTGAGTTATATGTGTGTTCTGTTGTAGGGCAGGGCTGGGTATCTACTGTATAAGGGTGAGTTATCTGTGTGCTCTGTTGTAGGGCAGGGCTGGGTATCTACTGTATAAGGGTGAGTTATCTGTGTGCTCTGTTGCTGGGCTGGGTTATCTACTGTATATGGGTGAATTATCTGTGTTCTGTTGTAGGGCAGGGCTGGGTATCTACTGTATAATATGCCTTAAGGTTCCCACTGTAGTAGAGAGCTGATTCACCTAACATAGCCATGCTTAGATGCAGCCCCTTCACACACACACACCAAAGAGGTCTTTCCTTCATGTTATCTCTTAGTCCTTCATCTAGTATCACCACATTCAGAGTAGTGATATGGTATCATTTCCCCTTGCTTAGGCAGGGGTGATTAGAACTCTGACTGTGTAATAATCTCATCAAATTGAAAATGCTGCTATTATCTGGTCTTTTATGTGTCTGTTGTCAGGGCGATAAGCAGTTCATCACTGACTCTGTATCTCTTTTTAGAATAAATCAGATTCCAAGACATTTGAAGAGATAGATGGGTATTAAACTGCAAACTGTCGAATTTTGTATCTCTACTTTCCTCTTAGCTGGATCTTTATTCCTTTCCTTCTTTATAAATGTGTGTGTGTGTGTGTGTGTGTGTGTGTGTGTGTGTGTGTGTGTGTGTGTGTGTGTGTGTGTGTGTGTGCATACGCACACACCTGGCCATCCATCACTATGTTTCCAGATGTTGCAACCTTCTAATAATTCAGGGGCAGTTTCAGACAAGACAGCCACAATGCCCCAGGCCCCAGTCCTATCACCTACATAAAGAGACTGTCTTCTCTCCCTAAACCAACACATGATCTTCCTCTTTTGAAGTACACCACACACCACACCATATGGCTAGATGTTCAGTTCATCAATGCCAATGCTCCCAGCCGATACTGATATCTGTTAGCGTGTGTCATGTAGCTGTCTGAGATGTTTCCCTTCCTCTATAACAGTCTGTCTGCATGTATGTCAGTCTGCATGTCAGTCAGTGTATCTGTACATCTCTTTGTCTGTCTGTCTGCCTCTCTATCAACATTTATTTCTGTGTAATCCATCTGACTGGCCCACTCTCTCTCTCCGTATAGAGAAATAAAGAATGTGGACTGTGTAGCCTTTAGAGAACCTAGACTGAGGCTATTTATCTCCAGGTCCATATATTATCTCCAAGTACATATTTTATCTCCAGGTCCAAATATTATCTCTAGTTCATATATTATCTCCAGGTCCATATATCATCTCCAGGTCTATATATCATCTCCAGGTCTATATATCATCTCCAGGTCTATATATCATCTCCAGGTCTATATATCATCTCCAGGTCTATATATCATCTCCAGGTCTATATATCATCTCCAGGTCTATATATCATCTCCAGGTCCATATATTATCTCCAGGTCCATATATTATCTCCATATATTATCTCCAGGTCTATATATTATCTCCAGGTCTATATATTCCCCCAGACAGTAACACCCAGACTCTTCCAATCATGGCGAGCTACTTCAACAGGACCAGGAAGAGAAACGTCACCCTCTTTCATCTAGACATAACTCCACGAGACAACAAAACTGTCCATGGTAGAAAAAGGGTAGATGATATTTGAAAGGAGAATCGTTCATAAATATCTTATTTATGCACAGTAATGCTGCAAAAGGTTGAAATAACAATTCTGGAAGAAATATGCAGAAAGATAAATGAATTCTACAGTGAAAGACAGGTTACTAAATTGTTGTAAACAGAGTTGGACTCACAGTAGTCTGCTTGAACCTCAGGTCTCTAGTCTAGACTATGATGAATGCATTGGAGGCTGCTGAGGGGAGGACGGCTCATAATGTCTGGAACGGAGCGAATGGAATGGCGGCCTCATGGTAATGTCTGGAGCGGAAGGAGGGAATGGTATCAAACACATGCTTTCCTTGTGTTTGATGTATTTGATACCATTCCCTCCTTCCGCTCCAGCCATTACCATGAGGCCGTCCTCCCCAATAAAGGTGCCACCAACCTCCTTTGGAAGAATGTCCTTTTGAACTGACTAGACCTCTGTTATAAAGCATAATGTCTACATCTCACAGTACCAGCTCAGTACATCTCAGTGGTTGAAGATGTTACCATGCTAGTGTCGCTATGTTAGCTGTATCTCAATGCATTGGCTCGACAGTATGTTGCTGCATTGGTATCTTTCTGTGTTGGCTCAACATTATGTTGCTGCATTGGTATCTCACTGCATTGGCTCAACACTATGTTGCTGCATTGGCTCAACAGTATGTTGCTGCATTGGTATCTCACTGCATTGGCTCAACAGTATGTTGCTGCATTGGTATCTCACTGCATTGGCTCAACACTATGTTGCTGCATTGGTATCTTTCTGTGTTGGCTCAACATTATGTTGCTGCATTGATATCTCACTGCATTGGCTCAACACTATGTTGCTGCATTGGCTCAACAGTATGTTGCTGCATTGGTATCTTTCTGTGTTGGCTCAACAGTATGTTGCTGCATTGGTATCTCACGGCGTTGGCTCAACAGTATGTTGCTGCATTGGTATCTCACGGCGTTGGCTCAACATTATGTTGCTGCATTGGCATCTAACGGCGTTGGCTCAACAGTATGTTGCTGCATTGGTATCTCACGGCGTTGGCTCAACAGTATGTTGCTGCATTGGTATCTCACTGCATTGGCTCAACAGTATGTTGCTGCGTTGGTATCTCACTGCGTTGGCTCAACATTATGTTGCTGCATTGGCATCTCACTGCGTTGGCTCAACATTATGTTGCTGCATTGGTATTTCACTGCGTTGTCTCAACATTATGTTGCTGCATTGGTATCTCACTGCGTTGGCTCAACAGTATGTTGCTGCATTGGTATCTCACGGCGTTGGCTCAACATTATGTTGCTGCATTGGCATCTCACTGCGTTGGCTCAACAGTATGTTGCTGCATTGGTATCTCACTGCGTTGGCTCAACATTATGTTGCTGCATTGGTATCTCACGGCGTTGGCTCAACAGTATGTTGCTGCATTGGTATCTCACTGCGTTGGCTCAACATTATGTTGCTGCATTGGTATCTCACTGCGTTGGCTCAACATTATGTTGCTGCATTGGCATCTCACTGCGTTGGCTCAACAGTATGTTGCTGCATTGGCATCTCACTGCGTTGGCTTAAGTGTTAACTCAAGTCATTAAGCACCCTAAGTAAAAGAAGGCAAAACAACAATAGGAGAGCCGATTCCCAATTCACGCTCTACCACTCTACCTTGGCCCTAACCCATCACTGTTTGTAGATCTGAAGGGCCTGGATAGGTACAGTGCCTTGCGAAAGTATTCGGCCCCCTTGAACTTTGCGACCTTTTGCCACATTTCATTCTTCAAACATAAAGATATAAAACTGTATTTTTTTGTGAAGAATCAATAACAAGTGGGACACAATCATGAAGTGGAACGACATTTATTGGATATTTCAAACTTTTTTAACAAATCAAAAACTGAAATATTGGGCGTGCAAAATTATTCAGCCCCCTTAAGTTAATACTTTGTAGCGCCACCTTTTGCTGCGATTACAGCTGTAAGTCGCTTGGGGTATGTCTCTATCAGTTTTGCACATCGAGAGACTGACATTTTTTGGTGAATACTTTCGCAAGGCACTGTATAGTCAATGTTTATAGATCTGAAGGGTCTGGATAGGTATAGTCAATGTTTATAGATCTGAAGGGCCTGGATAGGTATAGTCAATGTTTGTAGATCTGAAGGGTCTGGATAGGTATAGTCAATGTTTATAGATCTGAAGGGCCTGGATAGGTATAGTCAATGTTTATAGATCTGAAGGGCCTGGATAGGTATAGTCAATGTTTATAGATCTGAAGGGCCTGGATAGGTATAGTCAATGTTTGTAGATCTGAAGGGTCTGGATAGGTATAGTCAATGTTTATAGATCTGAAGGGCCTGGATAGGTATTGTCAATGTTTATAGATTTGAAGGGTCTGGATAGGTATAGTCAATGTTTGTAGATCTGAAGGGCCTGGATAGGTATAGTCAATGTTTATAGATCTGAAGGGTCTGGATAGGTATAGTCAATGTTTATAGATCTGAAGGGTCTGGATAGGTATAGTCAATGTTTGTAGATCTGAAGGGCCTGGATAGGTATAGTCAATGTTTATAGATCTGAAGGGCCTGGATAGGTATAGTCAATGTTTATAGATCTGAAGGGCCTGGATAGGTATAGTCAATGTTTGTAGATCTGAAGGGTCTGGATAGGTATAGTCAATGTTTATAGATCTGAAGGGCCTGGATAGGTATTGTCAATGTTTATAGATTTGAAGGGTCTGGATAGGTATAGTCAATGTTTGTAGATCTGAAGGGCCTGGATAGGTATAGTCAATGTTTATAGATCTGAAGGGTCTGGATAGGTATAGTCAATGTTTATAGATCTGAAGGGTCTGGATAGGTATAGTCAATGTTTGTAGATCTGAAGGGCCTGGATAGGTATAGTCAATGTTTATAGATCTGAAGGGTCTGGATAGGTATAGTCAATGTTTATAGATCTGAAGGGCCTGGATAGGTATAGTCAATGTTTATAGATCTGAAGGGTCTGGATAGGTATAGTCAATGTTTATAGATCTGAAGGGCCTGGATAGGTATAGTCAATGTTTATAGATCTGAAGGGTCTGGATAGGTATAGTCAATGTTTATAGATCTGAAGGGCCTGGATAGGTATAGTCAATGTTTATAGATCTGAAGGGTCTGGATAGGTATAGTCAATGTTTATAGATCTGAAGGGCCTGGATAGGTATAGTCAATGTTTATAGATCTGAAGGGTCTGGATAGGTATAGTCAATGTTTATAGATCTGAAGGGCCTGGATAGGTATAGTCAATGTTTATAGATCTGAAGGGTCTGGATAGGTATAGTCAATGTTTATAGATCTGAAGGGTCTGGATAGGTATTGTCAATGTTTATAGATCTGAAGGGTCTGGATAGGTATAGTCAATGTTTATAGATCTGAAGGGTCTGGATAGGTATAGTCAATGTTTATAGATCTGAAGGGCCTGGATAGGTATAGTCAATGTTTATAGATCTGAAGGGTCTGGATAGGTATAGTCAATGTTTATAGATCTGAAGGGCCTGGATAGGTATAGTCAATGTTTATAGATCTGAAGGGTCTGGATAGGTATAGTCAATGTTTATAGATCTGAAGGGTCTGGATAGGTATAGTCAATGTTTATAGATCTGAAGGGTCTGGATAGGTATAGTCAATGTTTATAGATCTGAAGGGTCTGGATAGGTATAGTCAATGTTTATAGATCTGAAGGGCCTGGATAGGTATAGTCAATGTTTATAGATCTGAAGGGTCTGGATAGGTATAGTCAATGTTTATAGATCTGAAGGGCCTGGATAGGTATAGTCAATGTTTATAGATCTGAAGGGTCTGGATAGGTATAGTCAATGTTTATAGATCTGAAGGGTCTGGATAGGTATTGTCAATGTTTATAGATCTGAAGGGTCTGGATAGGTATAGTCAATGTTTATAGATCTGAAGGGTCTGGATAGGTATAGTCAATGTTTATAGATCTGAAGGGTCTGGATAGGTATAGTCAATGTTTGTAGATCTGAAGGGCCTGGATAGGTATAGTCAATGTTTATAGATCTGAAGGGCCTGGATAGGTATTGTCAATGTTTGTAGATCTGAAGGGCCTGGATAGGTATAGTTCATGTTGAGCTTAAGTTTTACAGATCTGCAACCATCGAAGGGTTAGGGCCAAGAGGAAGGGCTAGGGAGCGAGTTGGGACTGGCTGGATTAGTTTAACTGTTCAAGAAGAACTGTCATCTGTGGCCAGTTTGACTTGAATTACCTAGATTATCGAACTCTGACCCCTTAAAAGGAAACTCCACTCAAAAACTATCTTACATTTAAAAAAAAGAATTAGTCCACAATTGAAAGTCCCAAAATGTTTTGCATGTCGGCAGTCAAGTTTTCAAGATATTAGACTTTCAAGAAGCAAAGTGTCACCGAGCAACAACATCATAATTATGCAAAATGTGACCGACCGGCTCGATTAGACCGTCTCGATTCCGTCTGATGTAGCAACATTTTAAATGGTATTTTTTACATTGGATAAAAGTACAGACTCAGAGCTGGAAAATGGTATATCATACACTACAGTTGATGAACAATGGGAAAGTAATTCTGCTTTGAAAGTTGATAAATTTGTAATCCCACTTTTGAGAAAATGGCCCTTGAATATTTTTGGTACAACTAACTGGAGAGCTCTTCTTTGTCTACACCCGTTCAGCATCGTTCACACCCTCTTAAGCCCCACCCATCTCTTTAAGGATTCACATGTGAGGCCATGTGCTAAACAGTGAGTACGGTAGTGTACCACCCAAGATTTCAAGACTAAAGGTGGGTTTACACTACGTCAATCGACATACAGTTGTCGCAGTGACATCATGAACATTCTATTGTCGTCCGACATCAAACTTGTCGTTGTCGTTATGAAAAAGTAGAACATAAAAACGACAGACTGCATGACATCAGCAGTCTGGTGGTCCACAATAGCATTGTAACATAGCATTTTAACACCAATAAACCCACCCGTTTAAAAATATATGTAGTATGTGTCAATCTAGCAAACCAGGCAACTAAAAGCAACTTTCTAAACAATGTTTTGGTTTGTTTCTAGCTTGTTAGCTAGCTAGCTAACGTTAAGTTAGCTGGCTAGCCAGTTCAAATAATGAACATATCATATAGCCGACAATGTCTTAACTTTAGCTAATTTGAATTAATTATTACAGGAAAATAAACTCACAGCAATATCACTATTTACTAGTTAATGGTGAGCTAATTACAGAAAACAGTTTACAGTTGTTAATGTGACAAAATAAAAGCAGGGCATTCTACTGGATAATTTTAGAACTTGGACACTGTCTGGTTGGCCTAACGTTATATGCTAATTTGACTTTGGTGCAGGTCATGTTGTTCTTCACATTACCGTCTCTGGTAAACACACACTATATAAAATAAAATCAATGTGTATTTGTCACATGCACTGGATACAGAAGGTGTAAACGGTACAGTGAAAGGATTACTTACATTGTGGAATCTTTTGTTTAGACATGTAGCTAAACAATGAACCATACTCCCAACTCAGCCTTCTATGTTCTCTTTTCGACTTCCTCCGCATTTGCAATCAAACACCTACATTTTCTCCATCTCCTTAGCTATCATACTCTTGTCTCTGTAGGTATCATACTCTGAAGCATGCTACATGGCAGACCAATCTGAACTCATCTCTCAGCATGTCCAGCCCATCCATTCTCTCAGCCAATCATGGTTAGCGGGAAGGTTCCTGTCTTTTTCCGTGGCTAAACCAACTAGGCTCATAATTTAACCATTTATTCATATTTACAGACGGCATGCAAGTTTGTTGTTAAGACACATACAAGTTTATTGTTAAGACACATACAAGTTCACATGTTCCAGAAGGCATTTCTGCCTTTTTACGTTCAGATGCCTGTGAAGTAGTGACGTGCGACATACACCTAGTTCCCTGAAACTAGACACAGATGCTTTGCTTCTTGAAAGTCCAATATCTTGAAACCTTGACTCCTGACATGCAAAACATTTTGGGACTAAAGATCGTTTTTGAGTAGATTTTCCCATTAAGTCACCCAGCTTATAGCAAGGTGGACAGAGCCATCACAACCGCTTATGACCTGTCACCATATCTCAAAGACCAGAGGCAGGAATCAATCATTTCTGCATTTGTTCAGTTTTTAAAGCAACTGGGAGAGATTATGAAATGGTTCTGGGTCAGTTGTTTCAGCTAGTTCCCCTTAGTGGGGGGAGTATGAATGTCCCATCAAAGGACCTTAAAGTTGTCATGAAAACCGTGGGGGGAGGAAGAAGGATGGTTTAGTAGGAAGAGAGTACGGATGGAAAATAGTCTGAAAGCACAATTCTATTTCAGTGTTGGCTGTAAACTGTCTCATAAACACACATACACAGGGAGATAGATACCTCTTGTGAATTGGCTGATGAGACATTTAGGACAATGTGCAAAACTTTCACTTTTATTCTTATTTGTTCCAGGTCTCCTGGGAGATGCCTGTTGTCTCACACTAAAAGGCCAGCTATGTGATCGGGAATACCAAGTCAGAACTGAATGCATTCAACCAGAATGTGTCTTCCGCATTTAACCCTACCCCTCTGAATAAGAGAGGTGTGGGGGGGCTGCCTTATTCAACGTCCATGGCACTGTTGTTGTTATGGGATAACTGCCTTGCTCAAGGGCAGAACGGCACATTTTTCCACCTTGCCTACTCAGGGATTAGAACCAGCGACCTTTCGGTTAGGCTACCTGCCGCTAGATACCTGCAGCAGATCCCAGATCAGTTACAGAGATGTGGGCTTAGGGTCAGGCTCAGGGTGTTTGAAGAAGCGATACTGTATCAGAGTCTGTGACATACGGGCCCCCAGGTGAAGACATAGTGCCTATACTGTAGAATCACTTGAGCTATAGGCTGGATATGTGTTAGTGGGTCTGTTTGGTCTGAGACCACATTCATGGAGTTGTCCTCTGACATGGTAGATTCAGTCCTGTCATTGACTGAAGTAATAGCAAAACCTATGGACTGTGGGAATGGTCATCCCTTGTGTACATCAAAATAAATCTATCTTTAGTGTAAATTAAAGTCAGAAAGAAGAAAAATCACCAACACGTACGTGCACGCTCTCACACACACACACACACACACACACACACACACACACACACATATAACGGTCTCTGACCTAACCCAAGAGACATACAATAAACCCGTGTGTGAAAGACCTTGAACTGGTTCAGCTCTACTGTTTGTAAATCTCACATGTTAGGACTGGTTGTGGTTATTGCATATTGTTTATTTAACACTTAGTTTAAGTCTTGATTGTATCCCAAAGGAATTTGCTCTCGAGGCCCTGGCTTGAGTTTAGAGCTTTAGGTTTTATTTGCTTTGTTGACACCCTGATGTTTATTAATGCAGTGAACCAGGGGGAAGCTCAGGACCCTCCCTGTGGTTGGTCTCACAAGGTTGCCTAAGATAAATGTGACACTGATTCTACCAACCAATATTTATTTGCTTTTTAAATCTTTCTGTTCGTGGATGCAGGTATTTAGTCAGGTTGAGGCAGTGATGTGATGAAGGCTATATAACTCTCTCTCTCTCTCTCTTCATTAACTCTGCAGTATGGTGTAGCTCTGCACCCAGTAACCATGACAACAGCACTCTGCACCACACTTCCCGTTCCCTCCCTGTAATACTAGAGAGAGGGAGGGCTAAAGTGTTTGGCTCCTTACTGTGTTGCTCTAGCCACAGATTAATTCCCTGTCAACTCGATGAAACAAAGTTTATTTTTTAATTAAGAGAATGCTGTGTCTCCATCTCTTGCTCCTTTTTCTCTCTTTCTCTGTCTTTCTGCCTCTTTCTGTCTCTCTCTCTCTCTTTCTGCCTCTTTCTGTCTCTCTCTCTCTC